>NC_053420.1:17565912-17850912 GCF_016859285.1 Xiphias gladius | reverse complement strand
GAGAAAACAGTGAAAAAATAGATTTATCACACAAAATACACTGCAAAATACTGCTGCTGTAAGTCACCTAAAATTACTTTTGTTAGGACAAATCCTGAAACACTCCTTGACTAAAACTCCTGCAGTGCGAGATGATCTTATAGACTGATAAACAGCCACAAACCTTTCTGCCATCTTCACCTGGCACTCCATCCTCACCCTGTGAGTCAAAGCAAAATGCATTACTGACTGTACAGAAACAAACTGAATAATGACCAGTCTGCTGCAGGAGCACTAAGATAATTCAGTGCTACTGCTCTAAAGGCTCACTTAAGACAGCCATTAGGCAGCAGACCTTGAAATAAAGGTCTGCACTGCTTTTGATCAGTAAACATCATTCAAAGGAAAAGAGTACATCGAGTCCATTACCACTTAAAGAATGACCGAGACATACAGAGAAAAAACACACACTACTGTCAATATTTTTACTCTTACTGGTCAGTCAAATCTCTAAAAAATGTCCAACCTTTCATATTATACTATGGCAGAAAAAAAGGATATTGTATTCAGGACACAGGAGTATATCAACTGAGAAGAATTACCATTTTTCCAGGAGGCCCAGGTTTTCCAGCGTCTCCTGACTTACCCTGAAATATAACAACAAGGATGATGACACACAGAGTTAACTGAATGTGTTTGAAAACAGGCTGAGATGTAAGAAAAAGGGAATGGATGAGGCTGATGGAATGATATGTAAATACAAAATGAAGGTTTGTGTTTGTCTGTGTGTGTGTACTCACAGGTGTCCCAGGAATGCCTGAAGGCCCAACAGGCCCTGGGGGGCCCTGTTGCCCTCTAAGTCCTGGTAAACCCTGTTAAAACAGGCCAACACACACCATAGTGAACGGTTCAATCACAGTTTCAGTCCGGGTACCTAGTAAGCTTAAACTGATTTCGATTTAGTCATACTTTGCAGTATGTTGTGGGGAGGCTCACTTAAAAAAGAAGTTTAAAATGTAAAATGTAGTGGTGTTATAATGTACTAGCAATTAAATGTGTAGCATTTGTACATCTTCTTACAAAATTAAATGTGTATAGCAAAGCAAATCTAAGAAATTGCGTTTGTTTGTATAGCAGCAGTTGCAGAACTGTCACGTATGTATAAGCCCTTTAAAGGAGGATTCGGACTAACTGTATCATTATTATGGTCAATATTGCAGAATAGTCTCCAGTGCAACTGGACTAGCCTGGAGATGACTTTCCCAAAAGTTGCCTTATGCAACTGGCCAAAAGAGTGAGGACTGATTTTTAACATCTCCACAGTGCCCTCTGCAGCATGTACAGTGAAAGTGCACACATGTGGTTGCAATTGAGGGGCAGACAAGTGTTCACTAAAAATGTGTTTGATACGGAATTTGGATAATATGAAATCCGAAATTGAAAATAAAGCATTTTTAAACAACTTATTAAAGAAAGGCCAATCTCACTACTTAAGTGAGCATAACACAAAGACATTAGCATTTATTATCAAATAATTAATGATAACTCAGAGCCAATTGTATTTTTCAAACTGCCATAACCACAATGGAAAAAGGAAACTCACATCTCTCCCAGGATCCCCCTGTTTTCCAGGATCCCCCTGTAACACAAGGAAATAACAAATAAATACATCAACTACACATTCATCATCCAATGGGGCTCTTCATACAGTGTTCTATAGTTTGGTCAAAAATGGCAGAAGCTGAAGTACCCTCTGTCCAAGTGGTCCAGTAGCACCTGGTTTACCATCCAGACCTGGACGTCCATCTAACCCGGAGACACCCCTTTCTCCCTGATCACACAGAGATTTAGAGTTAGGAGATTTCATTTAAAATACAGTCTAAAACTGTAAGAGAACAGTTAAAGTGGCTCAATTCAACATTTGGCTATTAAGTTTTCTTCCGGCCCCTCTACACTTCTTCCCACTGGGAATCTACTGCATGGGAAACCGCTGGAATGAAAGACAGTGAGACCCGCCACTCACCAGAAAACAGAAAATCCTTCAAGTTCATTTTTTTCAACATTGGTAAAATTACACGGGTACAATGGTTGAGATTGTAGGGATGAGTCACACTGAGTGATTTCAAACCTTCTCTCCAGGTGCTCCTCTTTCTCCTGTGTCACCCTGGAAATATTAGAAGTGAAGATGATGTAAATAAGTGTAAAAGACAATGAGAACATTATTCAGATATTTACAGATATCTACTGTAGTTATGAGAATTGAAGTAGAGATGCAGTGACAGAGAGCAAACTCACTCTTGTACCTGCAGGCCCCCGTTGTCCCTCAGGACCCTTTATAGACAGCAGGGAAAGAAAAAGAAGTCACAAAGGATCATCAGTCACATACCAATCATCAGGGAAAGGGGGCAGCTGCATATACATTGGTCTATCAGATGCTCACAGAAGCATTTACAGAAGCCACAAACTCACTCGTAGACCTGGGGCTCCGGGAGTCCCTGCTTCGCCTTTCTGACCTCCGATACCATGCTCTCCTGTGTCGCCCTAGGAATCACAATGTTATAAGTTGTTTTAGCTATGTTACTTATGTTTTTTATCCAATTCATATTCATTTAATTTAACTTCGGGGTTATCATGACTTGGGGGTTTTATTTAGGATTTGTTTTTTGTGTACAACAGCTCTGATAAGACTAAATGTGGATACTTGGTTGCGCATGGGCACACCAACTATCGGAGCCTGCAAACACATCAACCAGAACAGTACATACCTTTTCTCCTCTCCCTCCTTTCAGCTGGCCTTGGATTTCAGTCTGTTTAGGAAAATAAACATGAAAGATCACATGTAGTTCTGCCTCCGTTGTGTTATTGGAACTGTGTTCATTCAATATTAAGAACATGCCGAACCATTTTATTTTTGGTGACATTTTATTTTCAATCAACAGTAAACTTTACGTCTAGATGCAAAACTAGTACTTGTCTTAGTGCTTCATAAGGAATTTCAGCAGCTACGCAAAAGCTTGAAATTCAGCCAGGAATGAGTAGCCACACAACAATTCCCTCCATCACTCCCCAAGTCCTCAGTACTCATGGTCGGACCGCACCCATCTTCAAAACCCAGCCTTCATTTTGAAGTTTTGTGACTGTATCTGGCAAAGTTATGACGCTACTGTGGTGACAAAATCTGTGCAGACAGACGCAAATATCTGCCAAATTACTGAAATCCGCCTCTGTGGTTGTTACTGCTACAGCAGTAGTCCCCTGGACCACATTTTGCCATGACGACACAGACAGACAGACACACACATACACATACACATACACACATACACGGTGAAAACAATCTGAGCCAAGCTGTTGCGACTGGTAAACATACTCAATCTACAATCATGCAACATGAGAGACAACCATGTTTTTTCCAGTATCCCAGAGCGAATGACACAACAACAACTCAGAACAGTTGATACAAGACTTCAGGTCGACTCACTGTAGAATCCCCCCGGGCACAATAAAGGACATATTACTCCATCGAGTAAACCGCATAGGTCCAAAAAACCCCGCACACAAATGCCCACGACCCATAGCGGAAAAATTCAGACATTTCAAAGAAAGACAACTTGTACAGCGTCACAGCAGAAAACTGAAAGTATGGTGTTAAGACACTGTCAACAGTATTCAAAAAAAAATTGTCAAGTTGCGTAACTTGCATAACACAATGCACAAATAAGAGCAGAATGATTTGTCTGTAGATCTGTCTGCATCTGTGCCTCTAATTTACAACTCCCATATTATTATTTGTACTTCAACTTATTTTTCTAACGGAAATGTTTGTGAATCTCCACCTGTGTGTGTGGATTCTTCTGAGACTTCTCTACCGCGCCAAAATCCACAAATGCAGGGAGCATGCAACTCGCGTCTCATAAAACACAATGCACAAATAAACGCTGTGTTTGTATCTGGGCCTATAATTTAAAACCTTAGCATTTTTCAATGGAAATGTATTTGTGAATCTCAATCCATTCGTGTGGATCCGTTTTGAGACTGCTCCACCGCGTGATTTTGTGCCACACAAAGATCACAAAGGCAGGAGGAACAGGCACTTTTCAGTAGATGGCGGTAGCGGGACATTTTTGGACGCCAACCGCTGCTAAAACTAAGCAGAAGGAGAAAACCAAGCCAATCGCTATGAAAGGAGCAGAGCCAGCATGGCTAGCTAACTAGCTGCAACCACTCATCAATGCATAAACAATAAATCACCAGGACCTGATGGCTTCACCGCTGAAAATTATAAACACTTTCCTTTCTTTCTAGATCCCGTTGACAACAGGTTAACAGGTGAAATTAAACAAAAATCCAAACTTCCCATAGACATGAAAATGCTACAATCTTTTTTTTACTAAAACCTGATAAAAACCCCACCTCCCCATCAGGCTATCACCCCCTATCTCTCATGAAAATCATTAGCAAAGCCTTAGCATTACGAAATTGAAACAGTCACTCCATCTAGCATCTACTCAGACCAAACTGGCTTTATTAAAAGAAGACACTGAGCTAACGACCTATGCAGACTATTTAACAAACTCACCAACAGCCATAACTCAATTGATGCAGAAAAGGCTTTTGATAAAGTAAACTGGAATTTTTTTTAAACTTCTCCACTAAAAAAAATTGTTTTCAGTGAATCTTTTATCCACTGGGTGAAGGTGCTGTACACATCATCAATGGTCGCTATCAACAACAATGGATTAATATCACAATGCTTCACTTTGCACAGGGGTACTGTGCCTCCTTGTCTTTATGCAGACAAGGAGGCCTATTACTCTCCCCGTCTTTATTCACCATCTTCTTTCAACCATTTGGAGGAGCCATCTGTCAAAAAATAAACATCACAGGAATCCAAACAAAAAATGCACACAATAAGATGAGTCTTTATGCAGACAACATTCTACTTTAACTGCAAAACCCTTCCTCTTCATTCCTCCAAACCATTTGACTTATAAACACTTTCTCTAAAATCTCAGACTACACCATCGTCTGTGCTAAATCGACTATTCTCCTACTCAGCCTTAGTAGCTGGGATGTGGAAACCCAAACACAACCTCTCTACACACGGGTAATATTAAATTTTTAGGAGTCAATATTTCCCCTAGGCTGTCAGAGTTAGTCAATCTCAACTTTAACATACTTCTCAAAACAGTAGAAGACAAGCTTCAACAATAGATGAATCTACCACGGCCAGAATTGCTACAATCAAAATGATCATACCACCCAGGATAAATGATCTATTCTCAATGATCCCCATCAAGCCACCATCCTCCTGGTACAAATCCCTAGACTCCATCATCTCAAAATTCTACTGGAAAAACAAGAGATCTAGAATCAAACTAGCCACTTTATAAAAATCCAAAACCCAAGGACGTCCTGAAGCACCAAACAAACATTATATGAAGAAATCAATATCTCAAACATACCATTCAACCTACCTCGATTGCACACCATCCTTGTTTCAAAAACCCTACTAAAGCTACAACTCTGACAAGCTGGTGGAAATTTCACCAAATAACTAACACCACAATCTCACCAACCAAACACACTCCCGTCTGGATTGTTCCAGATCTTTTTGGAATATCTCCAGATCAAATCCTCTATTCAAACCAAAATCAACATTAAATCATCTAACTTTGATCTTCCCCCACCATCATCAGACCTGATCAACATTACTACTAAGGGGAAGCTACTATCCAAAATCTACAAGATAATTTCCACATTCAAACTAACAACATCCATCTTTTCACAAAAAAAAAAAAAAAATTGGAACAAGACCTACAGATCAACCCAGAATCCGACTTCCGGACCCAAATCTGCAAAAACATCTTCTCTGTATCCACCAACTCCTACAATACAAGATTATTAAGCGCCCTCTCCCTCCCGGTTTATTTCTTCCCTCTCTCTTCTCTCTCTTTCCCTCTAAACTGCTATCATTATTATTATTATTATTATTATTATTATTATTATTATTTGTACGTGCCTACAAACACACACATTTTTTCTTCTCTCTCACTTTTTTATTATTCCTTCTTTACATTAAAATATTGTGGTTGCTCTCCCCTTCTATTCTTCTTCTTATTGATTTCTGTACTTATTATCTTCACATGGTGTAATTTTGATAATCACATTGTTGCTGTTAAACAATAGTGATGGGGTGTGGGGCCAGACTGCGTTGGCTGGGAGTGGGGGGGTGGGCTGTAGCCCCCCGCCCGGTCCTCTGGCAGCGTGGCGCAGCTGCAGTGGGGACGGATCGGGTCGGGGTTGGCTACTTCCCTCCCTCTTAATAAATAACAAATAAACAAACAAAGAAAAATAAAGAATGTCACTCTGGGAGTCTGGGAGGAGGCCTGTCGCTCCCCTCTCTGATGGCTGGGCCTGCCCTTACTCCTCATTGCTGTTAAGTGTGATATTAGTTCATTTTAATTATTAATATTATATTATATTGATATAAGGATTATTATAGTATTAGTATATTACTACCATATTATTTTATTATCATAATGACATTGTTGTTACATCATATATTTATTATCACTATAACATTAACACTATGTTTTCTTCCTTCGCTCCCCCACACATGACGTATTCCTTGCTCCACATACTAGCCGGTCCAGGACCACTAAACATGGATACATATGTATTACTGATTCTGATACAAACATCCAAACACCTACATGCACACACCCCGCTTAATTTAATCTTGAGCCCGAGCTCTTATCATCATCATCATCATCATATCATCACATACATCACTGTAACTTTATGTTATTGTCTGTATGTGTCTGTCCATTATGTCAATGTTATTTATCCTCTAGGGTCGCTCCTTTCTTGTTTTGTTTATGTTTTTTTTATTTTTTTCACCAATTAAAAATTTTTTTTAAAGAATATCCTGGGGACTGTAGTTTTCCTGCCTCTAGTTTACTATTTTTGTTATTTTGTTTTTACCAAAATGTGCTATGTCACATACTCACCACTTTTCCTGGTGGTCCTGGTGGCCCTTGAGGTCCCTTGAAGATGATAAGTTTGTCAATCCACTAACAATAGATGCAGTACAAAGTTAAATAAGCACTTTGTGAAATTAAAGGAAACAACAAACCTGTTCTCCTTTCTCTCCTCTCACGCCTGCAGGTCCAGGGCTGCCCTATAATCGAATACAGATCGATGAACAACAACAATGCTGAATAACTGACCTTCCTCACTATTTCTTCTCTCAAGGCCTCAGTCGAATCGCACAAGAACATATTGAAAAGCTATCTGCATGATGATGTATAAAATGTGTGTCTCACATTTCGTCCATGCTCTCCAGGGTCGCCTATGTCTCCTTTCTCTCCTGGTCGTCCGGGCTGACCAGCCAGTCCCTGAGTGTGATCAATAATAATGTCCATTAACTGAAGTTTCCATCGATGTCACTGGGTAGTTTTGCAGTTTATAACAAAACCTATAAAAATGTCTCCAAGAAAGTTGATCTACCCTCAGTCCTCTTTCTCCTGACTTCCCCGGAAGTCCAGACTCCCCCTGATGAAAAAAAAAAGTTTATAACAGAAAGGACATTGACAGGGACATCTACACGCTAATGTTTATACATAAACTCACACTTTTCTATGATGAGAATGACTTCATTTAAGAAATATATTCCATCAAAAAAAGGAAATGAAAGTGAGTATCTGAAAAAGAGGACTGGAGATAGTAAGAAGAAGAGATCATACTTACAGGAGTGCCTTCATCACCCTTCTCTCCTTTCTCTCCCTGTAAAATATAAGCATGAATAATTCATTGACTTTAATTGGGAGGAAACCTCAGTGGCATTAAATTTCAAAATCTACAACATCAGCTGAGCAGAGAAAACATATACAAAGGAAGAGAAAATTGCATATCATATGCAAAAGGAGTATTTGTTTTTACCTCTAAAATGGCATCTTTGGAAAGAGATGCATGTTGAAAGGAATGAAAAAAGCTCAAGATGCTGTTTAATCTTGGATTTACAGCACAGGGAGAAACATGAAATAACAAAAACAGCTTTTTACATTACTAAAATGTAGAGTATTACTTCACTGAGTAAAGAAAACCAGTGAAAGAAAGACCGTAAAGGGTTTGCAGTAGAAACCCTACAAGGCTATACAACAAGGGTTGGGCAATATGGTTGATACCATTATGAGGATATTAATATGGAAGTTCCTAATATTGATATGTATCACTATCTGCCAAATTATAATCCTTAATCATTAATTTGGACAGCATAAATTTATACAGTGACAAGACCAATAGGGCTGCACTAATTTTCATTACCAACCAATCTGCCAATTTTCTTCATTAATCGTTTGGTCTGTAAAATCTTACGAATGAACAAAAAAAGGCCATTAGAATTTCCCAGAGCCGAAAAATCTTCAGATGTTTTGTTTCATCTTCCTAAGAAACGGTCCAAAACTGATAATCAGTTTACAATGATATAAAACTGAGAAAAGCAGCAAATCCTCACATTGGAGAAGCTGGAACCAGAGAAGGTTTGGCATTTTTGTTTAATAAGTATTTAAATGATTAATTGACTATTAAAATAGGTACAGATATCTGTCGATAAATGCTATCTATAAATCAACTAATCATTTGATCTCCAACAGTCCCACCATCACAATATGATTCAGCTGAAAGTCAATGAACAGTAATACTGAATTATCACCCAGCCCTACTTAATAGTATATGCAGAGTATATTACCAAGTTCTTCATAAAGGTAGTAAAAAATGTACTGTTGGAAGAGTGACTCGTATGACTTTCACAGTTTTAAGTAGCCATACACAACTCTGACCTCTTTCCCAGAAAGTCCGGGCTTTCCTGGGATTCCTGGGCGCCCATTCTCCCCCCTGTCTCCTGGTTCACCAGGGTCTCCCTAAAGAACAGTTTCAAGACCAGTTTAACAATAAAATAAATGCAATAAACAGAAAGGCTAGAGAAAACACAGCAGGCCTCTCACCTTGGCACCCGGCCTTCCACTGATACCAGAAAGTCCCTGACGGAAGAGGACATGTTTTATGTATTTTCGGTTTGTGCGGTTTTGGGGCATGAATTACACTGACAGGTGGCACACGGGAATGTTTCATGAATAATTAATGCTATTGTCAGGAATATAATTCAATATAATAATATGATATAATATGCCATTTGTAGTTCTGATAAAGACGGGTTACTATGACTTTAGCGTGAACGTACTCGCTCTCCAGGCTCTCCTTTAGCTCCGACGACACCTGACCCTCCTGACCCAGGAGACCCCTTTGAGAATGACGGAAAAGGAAATGTCATTTGGACATACAGTATGGTAGATTTGGGAATGCACACTCACAATCATACAAACACAAACAATTGTACATTTTAAGGCATAATCATACAGTGGTTGCTCACTTTCTCTCCTCTCAGTCCAGATTCTCCTTTTTCTCCCCTCTGCCCCTCAGGACCAGGCAGACCGCGCTCCCCCTGCGAGAGAACAGCGAAGGAAAGGAAATCAGTCAGAGTGAAGAATGGTAGTGTCAGTGTCCAGTGAGCTTTGTCAAAATGATGAGTTACATAAGAACAGAATTTGACACCTTACCTGTTCCCCTTTCTTTCCTGGCAAACCTGGAGTCTGAATGATTTGAATAATACAGTAAAGACTGTCACACACAGCGACTGCTATGGACATTAAGTGCATACTCAAAATGAAAGGACAGATGAATTATTTTATGACATGATTTTTTTCTCATCTTAGGACTCACACTTCTGCCAGGCTCCCCTCGCGCTCCATCATTTCCCTGGGAAAAGACAGGTTCACTTGTACTTTCATCTTTGCTTGGAGATTCATCACGTCAGATAATGCAATGTTCTGCGATCGAATCACATTCCTATTGACCTGCTGCCTCTCATATGATTACACTTAATTGGATCAGTCTCACCTTTTCTCCTGGCGGTCCACTGAGCCCTGGTAAACCCTGATGACAAATGAAAAGACTCATTCATGAGACTCCCTACGCATTTATAACAGTTAGACCATGCAACAAATATGAAAAAAAAAGGCACAGTGATGTCATTGGCCAATACTACATGACGGTCTGTCACTCACTCTCAACCCTGGTGTTCCTGAGAGGCCTGGCTTCCCTGGGTCCCCCTGAGAAGACAACATTATTCAGAAAACAGCACAAATCCCACTAAAAAGGAAAAGATTCCAACAGTTTATCTAATTAAAAAATCAAAAAATAAACCAAAACTGCTGCACTTACTCTCTCCCCAGTTTCACCAACCGGTCCTCTCTCGCCCTGCAAAGAGACACATGCATATTACTGTTTTATAAGTGAATTCACCTGGTATCCCTCTTTATGAGCACATGCCAGTGCAAACATGTGCATTATCCGTGACTGGTACGGTTTTAAATTGAGTCTTTCTGGAGGCCTTCTTCTTTGTCTGACTCACTGACCATAATACCTGCATCTTACAGAAAAGGACTGTAGCCATTGTGGAACTGATATTGGTGCATATGCAGTGCATTCTTCAACTTTTAAAATGATCTTGCTGTAAATGTGCTCCAGTTACTTGGGACAGTCTGTTGTCTAGCAATTATTACAGCTTCTTAATTTGCATCTACAAATAACTATTATGTGGGGAAAATCATGGAATTTCTATGTAATATAAATATTTTTTTCTGATGCAAAGAGGAAGTCTTTATTTACCAATGATGAGCACAGCTTTCCACTCATTGTGCACAACTATGAACATAATCTTGCACAGACAGAAAATCATCTTGTTGGAGAAAAAAAAAAAAAAAAAAAAAATTGCTATAATGAGACCCTGGAGTCGACATTAAACTTGCAGTCGACTACAATATATTTTTATTGTATTTGAAGTAAAAGCCTGCTGTGTCTCCACCCTTTTCAAACAAACATTTTTAACTTGAACTTTTCAGACCTATATAAGCTTACTGAGATTCACACCTGGGGCATAGAGATAGTTCATATTGCATTTTGACTTTTTCCATTTTGGTAACATTGCATTTTCCTCTTCCCTCTGGTAAACTTAACAGCTAAAGCTGGTGATGTATCTGTGATTGTGGACCACAGTCATTATACTGTGCACGCACGCACGCACGCACGCACACACGCACACACACACACACACACACACGACTACTTCACCCACACATCATGAGACTCACCCTGTCTCCCTGTGATCCGGGCTCACCTGGTTGTCCTCGGTCACCCTATCAGAACCGAGAGTGACAAAGGTCATTCTTCTATTTACACCTAACAACAGAAGGGATTTTTCTTACCTTTATCTTACCTTGCTGCCAATCTCTCCTGGAGGCCCACGGGCACCCTGAAAGACATGAGCAAAATGCTTAAACATAAATTTATCAACTC
Source organism: Xiphias gladius (assembly GCF_016859285.1). Taxonomy (NCBI): domain Eukaryota; kingdom Metazoa; phylum Chordata; class Actinopteri; order Istiophoriformes; family Xiphiidae; genus Xiphias; species Xiphias gladius. The sequence goes on along the minus strand of NC_053420.1, from coordinate 17,839,515 downwards.
CATGAAGGAAATTATGTTTTTAGTTCTGTTAGTTAGTTCAGTGTTTGTTTGTAGGTTAGGGGGATATCTCAGAAATGACATATGACATTTCAGTGAAAGTTCTGCCAAGACAGCACCGATTAGTTTTAACTGTGAATAGTGTCCTCATGTGGCCATTTATAAAGTACTTTATACCTTTGCTCACAACTCAAGAATTGTGAGGGACAGAAGTGTAATTATTTTTTTCCTCGGGTTAACATTTATCTATCCATATAGATTTTGTAACATATTTTGCCATTTGATCCAATATTTACCAAATGAAATGCACAACATAAGGAAATGACTCTGAGAACCACTTCCTGTGATTGCTATTTAGCCTATTTGACATAACTTACCATGATTATTGAAGTCACTCTGCAATTGCACTGATATTTTAATGGCAAATGCACAAATCAATTTCGTGAGATCTTTTACTGTGTGATACAGATCTGGATCCAGATGCAGATCAAAAAAAAAAAAAAATTTTTTTTAGATAAGTTTAGAAGATTGTGCAGCCTTACCAGAGGTACAGTATATGCTATCAGTGCTTCCTAGTATTTATTGTGCAAAAACTAGATTTATTATCATAACATCACCCATCTTCATAAAACTACTGTGTCTGTCCTACCCTGTCCCCAGGTTCTCCTTGCCTGCCTGGAGGTCCGGGCAGCCCATCACCACCGTCGCCCTGTAAAACAACCACAAGCTATTTATCTGAGATAAACACTTTGCATGCTCAACCACCCGTACCCCTAAATCAATCGGCAGCTACCTTGTCTCCTTTGCTGCCCTGTGGTCCTGTTTGCCCTCTAGGACCCTGAGCCCCTGGAGGTCCCAGAGTACCCTGATTATAAAAATGCAATTAGTAAATGCAAAATACACCCCCACATGCACAGAGGGTTTATCTGCAAGCTGAACGTGTCAGCACATCGCCAATGATTGACAGCGCTTACTGGGGAGCCCTTCTCGCCCTTCACGGCCACCCCGCTGCCTACTCCTGGAGGTCCCTGTCAGTGAAGAGAGATAAGAGCTGAGAGTCATTATGCTTGCGTGTTCTCCGGATATTTCTGCAGTGAGAGGACAAGCTGGTGAAAGTGTGACTCACCCTCTCTCCTGGGCTGCCCTTCTCTCCCTGTGAAAAGAGAGAAAGAGAGAGACACAGAGAAAGAGCGAGGGGATGCAGAACACGTGTTACGAAAAAGTTTCTCTATGATGACCTACCCAAGAGATTGATGTGCCTCATGTGTGTATACACACACACACACACACACACACACACACACACACACACACACACACACACATACTCACAGATTCATACACATACATACATATTCATACACAACCAACCCACCTCTCTGCTGCTCCATACAGTATCTCAACATTTAGGCAAACTGATACAGGAAAATTAATGACACAGTACTAGGAAGAAAAATTAATTACTGAAATAACAGAATCATTTTAATTCACAGAAAACCATTGTTTTCATTAGTGAGGAATTGAAAAACTGATATAATGATACTTTGCTGGGAATGCGAATCAAAGTCTGAACATTTTTATACAGAGTTATTCATTTCAGCTTCCAGAGAAACTGTCTTGACAGATATGTAATGAAATATCCATCAAAATTGGTTTTTGGATGTTTGGAAAATACAATGCATCCAAAAAAAAAAAAAAAAACGAAGTCATTAAGATCAACCTTTAAAATTAAAATAATACATTCAAAATGATATTGTGTAACAAAAATGACCTCTGAAAGATTTACAAGCAGTAAATGCTTCAGCCTCCGCTGAAGAAATATGTAAGTGGCTCAATACTATCATCGTGTGTGTGTGTCTGATAATAATGGTTTCATCTTGGAGCAGTGGCTGGAACCAAAAGACTCCATCTCCAATCTAAATGAAGGGCAGCATTGAATGAACATATAACTTGATCCAAGATTTCAGAATCCCATCTGTTATTACAACAATCTAATAACAACAACAACAACAACAACAACAACAACAACAACAACAACAACAACAACCACAACCACCACCACCACCACAACAATTACAATAATAATAATCAGCATCATCATAATAGCCATAAAAGTCACTGCCTACTCAAATTATAATAATAGCCAATGCCTACTCATGTTAACAACAATAATAAAGATGACGATATGGGCTGCATCCAACAGAATTTTCTATGTCTTTGAAAGTCTACAAGGATTTCTTGTATAAGCAGCTCAGGAAAAAAACTTGCCTGAGTAGAAAGCTGCCGAGGCAAGTTTGCATACTTTTAGCATCAAATGGCAGTGAGGGAACTTTTTCAATAATTGAAAATTCTATATCCATTATGTATCATTACATTATAAGACTGAACAGCACACTCATGTTTCTCAGCCCTGCCGGTCCTTACGTCTTTACACCATACCAAAAGGGATGGTGAGTCCAGCTTTATTTGGGTGGAAAAGTACTCACTGCAGTTTAGAAGAGAGCAGTAATTTTGATTTCAGGTTTTGATTTGTGACCTGTACTGGGTAAAGTGTGTGAGCTCATATATGAGATAAGCATAATTTCTAATTAAAATGTTGTCTGGTGCAGCTTTGAAAGACTTAATTTTGGATTTACGGGTAAAATTCATCCAGAGCTGATTACAGGGATTTTGGGCTTTACTTTCTAAACTGAGTACAATGGAGTGAAGCAATGCAGGAGGCAAACCTTGATGGAGACTCCTGATGTTCCTGGAATCCCTGGGAGACCATCCTGACCTGGTGACCCTGGAACTCCGGAGGCCCCTTTGGCCCCGTTGCTGCCTGGCCGGCCTGAAGTACCCTTAATAAAAACACAAACACTGGTTACTATATAGACATGAAGGCCGGTGATTTTTTACTCAGCACATCCAAAGCATCTCGATTGCTACACCTGAGAGTTTTGCTGCAGCTGGTCATCAGGTGAGTGTGGAGGGTTTGTGTGTGTTAAGCCCACTGTAGGATTTAGGTTCAATGTGACCATACTAAGTAAATTTAGAATTATGATGATGTGATTGTTTTATGGCCAAAGCAAAATGTTTCAAAACAAATATTTTGCATTGGCTTTCCAGTTTCTTACCGGTATCCCTGGGATGCCTGGTTCTCCTTTTCTCCCTGGGAAACCCCCTCCAGATACAGCTGAGCCTGGTTCACCCTGAAGCATCAGCAAAGCACCGTGAACACAAACTTTGCACATTACCTTGCTCCCTTGTCTCTCTCAAACAGGCACAGACAAACTACTTGTGAAATGCATTAGAAATAATAATTTAGCTCACCCTTTCACCTTTATTGCCCTTTGGCCCTTGTGGCCCTGCCGTACCTGGTTCACCCTAGAACAATAAAAAAAGACTTAGGAGGCCCTGTACTTCATATTCAGATGTCCACTAAACAACTCTACAGGTCAGGAGAACAGTTACTCACTGGGTCTCCTCTGATACCAGGTAGACCCTGTGAACCCTGTAAGACACACACAAAAAAAACAACAGTATTTTGTTAACCCTATGCTAATACAACACATCCAGTGGATCCGTAGGTTTAGGTTTGTCTACTCACCGGGACCCCTGAATTTCCAGGGGCACCTGATCGTCCTGGCAACCCTGGATTTCCATCAATACCAGGAAAACCCTAAACAGAAAGCAAAATGTTACTTTTTTTTCCATCTGGAAAAGTGGGTATAGAGTTGGTATGGCCTTAGCTGTACTCACTCTTTCCCCCTTTTCTCCTTTCACCCCCACTGAAGGGTCAAAGGGGATAGTTTGGCCTGGTGGACCTGGGCGTCCTTCAGGGCCTCTAGGGCCGTCCCTCCCAGGCAAGCCATCACGACCCTACATCCCACACACATAAGTGGACACATTATTATTATCTACAATGATATTATATATATAATATATAATATATAATATTGAAATATTAATACATTGATATAATGCCACATAGAATCATCACGGTCAGTGTTAATGAATGACTCACAGGCTCTCCCTTGCGCCCATCTGCACCATCTCTGCCTCTCTCACCCTGTGGAGTCAAACAAAAAGTCGCACCTTAAGAGCGGAAAATACAACTTACAAGAAGAGTGGTAAAAAAAAAAAGAGCAACTTGTGCATTGTACCTTCTCTCCACGATCTCCCTTCCCACCCTAAAAGAAATGGGAAAGGTTAAACTTATTTAAAAATCACGGGAGGGAAAAGGTAAGTATGAATGTACAGTGGGAGATTCACTCACCTGAGGGCACTGAATGGTACACTGGTCTGTCCCTGGAACTGCCTAAAAAAAAAAAAAAGAAGATTGTTTTTCCCTTATATCCTCCTTTACTACAGTATTTCAATTCCATGCTATTTCCATTAAAAAGCCACAAAATACCATTAACAACATTTATTGCGTCCGTTAAATAGCTGAACTGAAATCATAGTATTGGGAAAAATGTGTTGTTTTGGTCTTGATTACTGTAAAGTGATTACGCCAAGCTTGACTCTAACTTGGAAAATAAGATGACGAACAAAACATCTGTGTTATTTCCAGGTTTCTTCTCACCTCTGATATTCTGGCAATTCCACAGAGCAAGTCTGCCAGATCAGTATGTAGTGTGTCCAGCTGAGCTGCATCACGGGCATACAAGATGTTCTGGGTGCTGCCATCTGTCACAGCGCGACGGAGCTCCTCAATATCCGCCTGGTCGATACCCATTGCTAACACTGTAACACCTAGAAGACACAAACACAGACACACACACACACCAACAGATTTGTCTAACTGAAAAGACATATTTTTGGATTTGTGTGTGTACTGTATGCAGAAGGGATGTCATTGTAAAGTATGCATACATATTGTTACAGTTCTTGTGAATTCATGTTTTTTAAAACTTGTTTAAGTTCAAGATAGGGTTTATCTTGTCACAGGGCCACTGACTTTAGACATTTTTTTAAATTAATGTACATACACTTCTGTTGTTGAAATCTTGAAAGTAAATTGGCCAGATGCAGCCAATTATACTGATCTGGTAGGGGCAGTTAGTTACTTCAAACCACACTAAAGCAAACCTTAAGTTTTATTCTACAGGTGACTACAGTGTGACTGTTCCAGCACACCTGTAGCTCTGAGACTGCTCGCTGCGACAGTGAGGTTGTCAGCAGATCTTTTGTCAGCGATGATGACAACAGCACCAGGGACCCTTGGTCTACGTCCAGCCGAGGGGATCAGAAGGTACTGTCTGGTGAAGGTCACCGCCTCGCCTGCAGAGGGAGACAGACAACATCACAACTACTGAAACACGTGTTAAGGAGCGGCTACAGAAAAGAAGTTCAATAAGTGCAGAAAAGGAAGGAAATTTATCAGAAGATGTAGAAAAAAAAACAAAAAAAACTGACCAATGTTATTCCCTGGGCTTTCATCAAAGGGTGTGGACTGGATCTCTTGGAGCAGTGTGTCAGATCTGGCATGGCGATTGAGCAGGAACCATATTTTGGGTCTGTAACCGTATACTACAACTCCCACCTGAAACATGCAGATAATAATAAAAATGTTGGCAGTACACATTTAAAAAAAATCCCATGGCAGCTATCGGCCTTACACCTCTCCATGCCCTGTTGTGCAACTTATTTGTCAAGGAGTACCTGTGAGTCACGGGCTCCAATGGTGTTGAGTGACCCCGCTGCACTTGTTACGAGTTCTCGCAGAGGTCTTGCAAGGCTAATCCGATCGGTAGATGCCGGCACCAGAAACACCACATCCAGACGGCCGCCGATACACACTGTGGATAGTAAAGTTTAAGGCTAAGTAAGATATCAAAAAGTTTTTAAAGATATCATAAGTATATGAAAGGGCATGTGTTGGTGTGTTACCAGTGCGTTCATCTACAGAGCTCTCTGTTCCCAATCCACTTTCAAAGGTGGGCTGCACACTAAAGCGATATCGACGGCCCAAACGCAGCCCAGTCACCTGGTAAGAGCTGGACGAAGCAGGCAGCGACACAGACAAGCCTCGACCAATATCTGAGAAATGTGGACAGTTAAAATGATAGGTCTGTGGATCAGGCATATAAGAGTCTAAAACAAACAATCTATTAACATGTATAATAACATGTTGCACCTGTGTCCTCTCTCCAGCGTAGAATATATCCTGTGACACCTGGTAGTGAAATCCAGTCTAGCCGCGCAGAACTCTGGGTGACCTCTGCCACTCGTAAACTTGTGGTAGGTAGTGAGGAAGGGGGGGTATAGGCACCGGCTGTATACACAGATACAGAGAATTAGCAAATACCCAGCAATGTGCACATTTTGACATTTCATCCAATATATTTATAAACTATTGCACACACCAAAGCTCGACTACACATGTAGTTCAAAGGTTTTTCAGTGACTTTCAATGTGCAATATGCAGTTTCTTTACAACTGTAAAGTACTGTTAAATCCATCCATTACTGTATTTTAAGAAGACTTTTAAGGCCTTAAGTCTATTGTATATTTTCTCCAATCTGCACACTTTTGATGGATATTAAAACTTTTGGGAATTATGAAATACTCTCTGAATATGGGAAGACAGGACTCACGTGTGGTGACTCTGACAGACACAGGGGTTCCCTCTCTGTTTTGAACTAAAGCCATGACCTGCACCTCGTACTGAGCTCCAGGGTCCAGCCGGTCTAAATCCACTGCTGTAACATCTCCCCCAACCAGCTGACTCCTCTTCTCACCACCTACAGCAGCACATAGTCGCAACAGTGAGTAGTAAAAGACCACAGACCAGTTGTTTTATGGCAGCAAGCCTCTGTTCTCATTAATGCATATGTTAGGGGCAACTTGATTATTAATCGCTTGATGTCAAGCAAAAGGAGTGCTTTGAAATAAATTCTCCTGTAAGACTCTCCACAATAAACCCACCATCTGTTCTCCTCCAAGAAACACGATAAGCCGTTGCTCCCTGCACACCAACCCAAGTGACACGGACAACCTCTCCACGGGTCTCCTGGACTTGCAGTGATGTCACAGTCCCAACCACAGACTGATCTGATTCTGCCAGTCATAACAGGAAACTCATTAAGCATTACTTACGTATGTTCCCAATTATTTTATTGTATTTAACATTCCCCTACTTATTGCCACATTTCTCCCGTAAGACAGTATGAACAACAGAAAAAATGTGTATTTGATAGATTCAGTGTAGTACCTGTTCTGACATTCAGGGTGGAAGGGCTTCCCTCACGGGAGCCAGTCAGTGCAGAAACTAGCACGCTATAAGTTGAATCTGACTGTAGTTCATCAATGGTGAAGGAAGAGACGTCAGCTCCCACATTACGAGTTGTTTCAACTCCTGCTCAGAGAAAAACATGGCAGACAGGTGAAAATAAAGACATCTGTCTATTTCTTCAACTACAGATACACGAGGACAGAAGAGGCCGACAGCCAGACCACCACCCAAATCTAAATCCTTTGCTTACTTTATTTTTTTCTCTACGGTGCCCTGTTATCATGTGTTTGGCTGCATCTTCTGTTTGTAAAATGCTGAGTATTTAATGCTAATCATTGCTTACCATCATCGCGACGCCAGGTGATCTTATAGCCAGTTGCCCTCGTGGAAAGCGACCATGCAATGCGTATCCTCTGAGATGTGACATCAATGGTGCGAAGTCCAGACACTGATCCACTGTGGGGATTAGTCCGAGCAGACAGTGTGACCACCTCTCCGACGCGCTGATCAACAACAGCTGCAACACCAATTACTAGTGCCTCATCTGGTTGCAGGCCGTCTATGGTGAAGGCCATGGCCTCTGCCCCCAGAAGACGGGACTGCTCCGCATCTGCAATGCAGAACATCACAAAGTCCGCTTCAAAGTCTGCTTCTATCTTTTTTTTTTTTTTTTAAAGGATCATGGGGTAAGACCAAAAAATCTTCAATGTTGAAGATGTACAAGACAAATACAATAAAAACACCATTCAAAAAGATAAACACAGAAAATCCTTACAACACATAACACTTACTGTTGCTTTGTCTCCAAGTAACCCTGTACCCTGTTGCCCCAGTGACACCTGTCCAGGCAATTCGAATCCTCCGACTGTTTGCGTTCGTAACTCTTAGGTTGGTCACTCTGCCAGCACCTTGCTCTGAAATGAAAGAAATACAATGCCTCATGTTGTTTGAATCTTTTTATGACCGCAAGAGTCTTGTAGAGCCCGAGCATTTCACTTCTAGGGCAAGAACGGGAACAGAGAAAAGGTTTTACAGAAGGAAATTGATTCCAAGGCTATGGGCTTTCAAAGGCAGTGAAATGTGTGTGTATGGGTTTGGGTTTGGTAGTGTTGCCTTCATTGAGAGGTCAATAGGTAACACTAAAGAATATACAGTATCTGTTGAACAGCATTTAAGATTCAATGTTCTGAAACGGACAGATAAATGGAAATACACAGGTACAGAAAAAGTTATTGCGAAATGTCCAATATAGCACACAGCAGCACATAATGTCTCTGCTCGACTCACCTGGTTTGATGTAGACGGTAACAGGGTCGCCTTCATTTTCTCCCACCAGTGCTGTGACACTGACGCCATAAGATACTCCCACTGTAAGGTCTCTGAGGTCAAGGGTCGTTTGGTTTCCAGGGACAGTCCGGATTTCCTCTGTTCCCACTGACATGACAAGAAGCACACACAGATGGCGTATCCACATATCCATCTTGTTTTTATTCATAATTGGGCAATAAAAAAACAACAAGAATAATACAATAAAGAATAAAATGAATCACTGTACCTTCTGTGTTCAGGATAATAATGCGGTACTGAGTGGCCCCAGCTACACCGGTCCAGCCCAGTCTGACAGTACTGCCCAGAGACTCCACGACTCTAAGGTTGGACACCCTCCCCACGGGCTGCTCCTCTGCAATATCAGAGGGTAAAGACACTCACCAAAAATGGATATAAGTACAAAGAAACTTTTAAGCATAGATTTCTACATGAAAACATATTCAGAGCTGTAGGGAATTCAACCTCAACACATTTATGAACCATAAATCAATCCAAAGTGAATTCAGAGTTTAGAGTGCCCCCTGGCTGAGTTGCTGACCTCTGGATGTGGTGGAGACAGGTGTGGCCTCCTCACGACCCTCAAACAGGGTATACAGGGTGATGATGTATTCTGTGTTGGGCCGCAGCCCTGTTAACTCGTAGCTGGTAGTGCTTCTAGGAAAGGACAGGCTCTGGACACGGCCTCCTGTAGACAGAGCAACGGTCCAAGATCAGTGGGCTCATATTCATTTTACCTCAGGTAGGTGGGAGTATGATGGCTGCATATGTACTGTGTATAATTACTACTACTTCCAACTTAAAAGCGGAGCTGGCATGTAATACATATTAGGCTATATGTGAGTCAAATCACATGTTGCTGAAATAATGATAAAGTCGTGGATGATAACTGCAAACAAAAGCACAATCAAAACAAAAATGTAATTACGTTCAGCTTCATTTTAACACAATATTTCAATGTTTGAGCGTGTGCGACATATACATCTGACCTTCCCCCTCCCTCCACTCCAGACGATACCCTCGAGAGGACTGAATGATTCTCCAGGTGAGGCGGATAGAGGAGGGGCCGGTGGTAGCTGCTCTGAGGACCTGCTGCTCCTGACGCTCTGAGGAAAACACATGTTATGTAATATGTAGTAATTTTGTACTATGTCATGAGTAAAGCTTTATTCCCATCAATCCATCAATGAAAATGTTAAAAAAGATAGACAGACTTGAAAATGTGAACCTAAGAACAATACTGAAATACCTCTAGGTACATTGAAAGGGTTATCGGTTGTTGTAATCATTCCATTTGTCCATACTGGCCACAAAGAGATCCCTTCCTAAAGTGATTTCAGTGTAAATTATGGGGTACAAAATCCACAGTCCCGTGTTCTGGGCAAAAAAGCATTAGAAAGTTCACATGAGGCTTCAGCAATCTGAGATTGTCAGATCAAATGGGTATCTTCCAAAGTAACAGTCTTTGTGCTTCCACAGACTTTGTTTCCTTGCTGAACCATGACAGAGAAATAGTAAAACAAAGCAGGAATGTGATACTAAACAGCCCATAACTTTGAAAGATATCCACTTGAGTAATGTATTAAGAGGGACCTAAAAAAAATGTGAAACTATACTTTGGATATAGAACTATGTTGCCCATCATTGCATTACCTTTAACTGCAACTAATGTGGCTGAAACGTGAGTATGAACTCTCAAACCGAAACCCAAACTAAAAAGCCATCTGGAAAGAGTTCATTTATTTGTAGAAGGAAGTGGATATTTATTCACCGTAAACAACTTGAAAAATGCTGAATTAAAAATGCTGGAGTTTTACCAGTTTCTACAGGCTCAGCCAACATAACCAGCACAAATTTTAATCACTACACTCGCGCACAACAGCTGCCACAAGTAGCAGTTACTTGAAATTTTAGTTTTTATTTTTTGCTTAGAGAAGAGATCATGTCTTATGCTGGCGGCAGGTAATTACAAGACTGGTGGGAAAATAATTGCTCTGAGTGCAACAGCTAGTGTCTCATTTGCCATTTCGTTAAGTGTAGTAGAGATTCAGTGAGAAAATGTGTATAGAAACATCAAAACAAGAGAACATCTAAAAGTAAGTGATCATGAATATGCATGCCATTCTGAAGCCCTTGCCTTTCTTATCATTCAAGGTTCAGGATTCTGTTTTAAGAATGATACAATAACTACCCTGTTGAAGATGTGCCAATAGTCTGTCATTGACAGTTACAGACAATATCAGACAATATCCCACCTCTGCCCCTCAGTCTGTGGGTGTAGTGGACTTGGCTCAAAGAAATGCCCTTTGTGACTAAGAGCAACAAATCATCACACAGGTCGGCCAAGCAAGACAGACAAACACTTTCTCTTTAACATTGTAACTGTGATGAACGTACATCATTGAGAAAGTGCCAGGTGTCAGTGGGGAGCACAAAGGTCAAAGAACAAAGTCTACAGACTGCTGGCTGAGTAATAGGCACCCACTGCCATCCCTTTTAGGCCTCAGACTATACAGACTATACAGTAAAAAATTCAAAATTTTAATCCATGATACATTGTTCTGCATTATTGAATGCCATACAAAGCTACTGAAGCAGTTATGGAAGAAGATAAACAAAAAAACAAAACATTTATTTCCTAATGAGTGAGAACAGACATCCATATCACAAACCGCACACACAGGAAAACTCTACTGGTTTACATAGGAACAAACAAGAGAGAAACAAGCTCAGCTAAAGTTAAAGTGCTATGGTGTGAATATGTAGAGCATAGTATACATCTCATTTCTCTGTCAGCAGACCTGGCCCTCACAAACGTTTTTAGTCCTCCATTCCTGCCAGCTCTCTGCTCAGTACAGTGGCCCTGCAGTGACTCAGCCTTCATTCAAATAACATTGGTCCAACTGAAGTGACACCATATGGGTATTACTCACGAGAGACAGATGGTGTGTGTGTGTATAGTTACTGTGTAGGTGTGCTAAAAATGTTCCCTAAACAGAATTAAACAGTAACATGTGTTTGTTTTCCAGAAGAGAGACAAACAGCAGGGAAGACTGTTGGCCTTCCTCTCCATCTCTGCTTTTTGTTCCCCTCTGCTTCCTGTCCCTATACATGGCAGGACACAACAGAGGGCAAGCAACCACTCATAAAGCGTTCTTTTACTGCAGTTGCTAATTCATTCATAATGTCATTTAGTGTATTGTTTTGGTGTGTGTGTAACTTTGAGTTTTGAGAGGGAAGAGGGTACAATTAGAGGAGAGGAAGAAGAGAGGAAAAATAGCAGAGAGCAGAGAGGTTCGGTGTTGTGGTGAACTATTGGACGCACACCTACCTATCTTGAACCTGGCAGTGGCTACAGGGCCCTCAGTGTTGCCCTCATACAGCGGGATGATAGTCACGATGTACTCTGTGTCGGGCTGCAGTCTGGACAAAGTGTGAAATTCACTGTCACCAGCGACCTCCACAGTCTCGACATTTCGACCTTTGTGAACAAAAAAGTTAAAAATATTACATTTATGCAAATTTCGAGCAAAAAAGTCAGAGCTGAGGTGAAAGATGTGGATATGTTTGATGTTGTCTGCTTGTCCCGACCTGTAAATGGTCCCCAGACTAGACGGTAGGCCCGAGCACCACTGACGCCTCTCCATCGCAAACGAACACTGCCCTCTGACTCCGTCTCCACTGATAACTGCTTCACTGCCTCAAGGCGCACTGACAAAAGCAAAAACATGCATAGACACTTTGAATATTAGATAATTATACTGAAACACATTTGAAACCTCAAGGAGTCAATATCACTATATACAGTATGTACTTTATTAAGTACAAATGCTGTACTGTATTCAACACTATCTATAATATTCCTCCATTTTTTAATTTTAAATGTAAAAATGTAATGTGGGCTGTGGCACAGGAGGTAGAGCAGGTCGTCCACTAACCGGAAGGTAAGTGGTTTGATCCCCAGCTCCTCCATTTCGTCCACTCCTCCAAGATACTGAACCCCAAATTGTCCCGATGTATCATCGGTGTGTGTGTGTGTGAGTGTGTGTGTGTGTGTGTGTGTGTGTGTGTGAGTATAGAAAAGCGCTTTATGATTGTCTGTGTGAATGGGATAATATGGCGGTAGTGTTGATCGGCTGATAACACTAGAAAAGTGCTATATAAGTGCAATCCATTTAAAATGTTGTGTCTGCTTATTCTAGCGGGCCAAAGGGTAGACTCACGTGTGCGGGCATTGAGGATGGACGGGGACGCAGAGTTTCGGGGGAACAGGGGGTAGAGACTGATGACGTACTCTGTGTCGGGCTGAAGCGACTCCAAGGTGACGGATGTTGAGTCTGCAGACAGAGACTGCTCCAACAGCTGTGCCGCTGGCTGACCTGCTCTTCCACCCGCACCACAGACAGGACAAACAGACATGGAGGGCATGCAAATGACCAATTAGTGCAATAACAGCAATCAAAAATTATATTGTACAATATGTCATCAGACACATTAGCTGACAACAAGCTGCAAAAATATGGATGTGCCTTTCCGTAACCTCAAAGCACAATGCATGTTTGGCAGCCTGCCAACTACACAGAAATAATGTTCACAGCTTTAATATACTGCTTTTCAATGCAATGAGCTTGATAAGTCCTGAGCTTTCTGAGAAAGGCTGTGTCTGTGGTTTATGCATGTCTTTTATGTGCCTGGGGAGCTCTCTCTCAGAGTCAAAGGTGCACACTTGCTAGAGCCAGCAGACACAAAAACAGGTAGAAACATCGCACCTCTCATTATAGGATACACATTGACCTCATTTGAATACTCTCACACATGTGCCAACCTCACTTAGTCAGAAGAGGATCTCCATGTGAGACTGTAACTCCTGCCACATGTTTGGTGGGAGAAACTGTTTATATCAGCCCTCGGGGGGCACTTTTCTTTCCTGAATCGTGGCAAAAGCTCCCAGACAACTTGACACTGTTATGATCTACGCCACACCCTGTCTCTAGAAGTGTAAGAAATTACTGATGATCCCCGACACAAGTAAAGGTTTTCTCTGTCTATGTAATTTCAAGACTGGTGATGATAAAATGTATTTGATATTTTAAGTAACAATTGGGTACTAAAAATCCTTAACTGACAGGGAGTGCCTGAGGGAGTTAAGGTAGAGAGGCTCACGTTCCTCATACTCAGCCTTGACTGCTGTGCATTCTCGACATGCTTCCGACTTTCCACCAACAGGTTAACTGTTTTTATTTTCTATTGTATCTTATTTTCCTCTTTTATGTTTCCTGTAATCCTTCATTCTACCAAGATTAGTTTTTGTGACAGGATAATACTTGGATATGTTGGGATGTAGGATATGTCGCTGAGCTCCTATAACTGTTACAAAAATAGAAATGAACAAGTCAGGTGAGAGACATAAACAAAGTGAAAGCTGATAGAGACGGACAGAAAATAGAAACAGGGATATGTGTGTGCCTGACCTCGTAGTCCATAGGTGAGTCTGTAGCCCTGGACAGGAGTTGAAGGCTGATCCCAGCCCACAGTGAGAGAGAAGAAGCCTGCCTGGATCAGACGTAGACTGGAGACACCCGGCAAGGACCCTATATGAGGAGGTAAAAAAGAAATTGCAGAAGTAAGGCATGTGATAACTTCAAAATTAATGGTTCTAAAACGTGTGTGAGAGAGGTTGCATGAGCGTTTTGGCAGCTATCCCCCAGCTGACATTTGAGTCCTTCACTTTTTACTCACTGGTTCGTTGCTTGGCAGAGGCAGACTCTCCCACACTGTTGGGGTATTGAGCGATGATAGTCACCAGGTAGTCTGTCCCTGACCTCAGCTCTCGGGCAGTGAAGGTCCTCTGACTAGCAGAGACAGTCTCCTGCAGGTAGAGGCAGGTCATCTTTGTAAACATTCAGGCCTAAAACAAGCTTTTGTAAAGTGAAAGAAATGACTAAAATGGATGGCTTAGCCATGGTATTCTTCTATCTTCATCATGTCTGCCAGGGTACACAAAGGGGACTTTCACTCTTTGCTTTTCCAAACTTCAAACTCTACAGCATATACATGAAGAAGATCCACCCATTAGACATGTTTGTACTCAGCCTGAAGGGATGCGTTTCTCTCAAAAAGCAGAATTGACTTTGGCTCCGAAAACTGCAATTAACTACTTGAATCTAGGTGATGTGAACGTGTTGCCGCCCAGCTTCACGTGTCAACACAATGTCCTTCAACACCGAGACTCACCTGACGCAATTCTGCTGTGATAGGCTGACCCAGGCCGGAGAGGGGCACATACTGGACTACATAGCCACTCACAGGCCCCCCTGCAGGACTCCAACGAAACCTGAGAGAATCAGATGTCTGCCCTGTAAACTGAACGTTGGACGGACCAGAAAATGCCTCTGAGAGGAGAGGAGAGCAGAGAATGCAAGCACGATGAGACATGGATAAAATGAAATGCAGGTTTACAGTCTGAGATAATAGTCTACAAATATTTGTGACTGTGGTGATTTTAGTATACGGATGTTAGGTTGTGGTATTAACACACGTACCATCACTAGCATAGACTCCTCCTGCTTTGGAACACACTCGGGGACTCACAAGAGGAAGAAGTGTGTTCAGCAGTTTGAAATCCCCAACAAAGGAGGTGAAATCACTGCTGGGCTGAGAGGATATCTGAGCCAGTTCATTCCTGTCTGCACTCTTTATGCCTAACAAACACAAAAAGTTGGCAAAGTAAAAAAAAAAACAAAAACAAAGAAATCCATAGCAGTTCATAAGCAAGTCTAAAATAATTCCCAACTACTCTGAGTAAGAGAGGAGAAACTTCAGATTAGACACCTACCAACGGCAAAAACATGCACTCCTTGACTGCGCAGCTTCTGTGCTGGTTCTTGCACAATGTCCTGTGACTTGCCATCTGTGATCAGTATAGTGATCTGAGAGTTAAAGAGGACCCACGGGTAGAATTAGAAACACGAAAAATGCTGTGTTAAATATATTGTTATATAATTATGAAACATCGTAGAATTGCTGCTGCTCAAACCTTTGGGACATCCCGACTGGTTGCAGGGTTGAAGAAGTTATCAGCGACAAACTTGAGACCAGCACCAGTGCGTGTGTTTCCACCTTTATAGTTAAGATTTTGTACGGCGTTGACCAGCTCGGTGCCATTCAGGTAGGTAGTTAAGGTGAATTCTACCCTGGAGGGAGAGGAATGTGCATTAAATAATTTTGCACCTGCAGTAAGATCCTCTCTTGCTGCATACAGAGTAGTGAGGTAAATGTTAATATTGTCAATCACCTGGAAGTGTCACTATACTGTATGGCCCCAAACCGTATCCCTGAATCGCTGACAGAGCTGGCGAATGGTTTGACGATTCCAGCCATGAAGCCCTTCACCTGCAGGAAGTTAGCTCGGCCAATACTGGAAGACCCATCTACCAGGAAAACAATATCTGCTGCTTGCACATTATTACACCTGCCTGCAAATACAAGTGATAGAGAAAACATGTGAGCACATAGAGACATACTTTCTATACATAAGCAGACACACAAACACATGAGGAGGTCTCTTGGGGCTGATGTGGTAATTGGGAAGGTAATTAGAGTTTGTTTTTGTTTTTTTTACCTTGAGCTTCAGCATGTTTCATGGAGGACAGCAGGATGGTCACAGTAAAAACCCAGCTCCACATTTTTACAACCTGGGCACAAAAAGGGCAGTAAACATTTTTATTATGTTCAAAACTATTTAAACTCACTAAAAAAACAGCCTGACCAAATTACAAACTTGGGATGTAATGCTGTTTTTTTTATTCTCTGTTAATATAAATATCCATCCATTAATTGGTAGTTAAAAAGAAAAAAACATTCACAGTATACATGCTTGCAGACTCTGAAGGCCCTCTTTTTGTTATCACTACTCCTGCTCCTTCCTCCACTCATTCCTCCCTCCAAGTCACTATTACTATTAGATAGATCTAGATGCTAACACCTTCAGTCACTTTCGTACGCCTGAAGCTTTTCGGCCAGGAGAAGATGTCTCCCAACTTTCTTCAGACATTTCGACCCTGAACCAAAACGTCCTCCAACATCCTGGCTTCCAGCTCAACTCCTCCCACCTGTTCCAGAGCCAACAAGAGGCTCATTCTGCTGCCTCCCCCAACCTGCTACTAACTGTCTCTTCTCCTGCTATTCCTAGACCTGTGAGTATCTTCTACACAGACTGCGCCAGGAAACCACTGGACTGTCAGTAAAATAAGGATGATCCTCTTCGCCTCCTCAGACCATATGACTGTAACAGGCCTCAGGGATGTTTAGATGACCGGGGAAGTTTAGTTTTCTTCCTAGGTCTTCCCTCATCTCCCACGACTGTGCCAGCTTCAGGAGGCTCTTCTTGGGCTTCTTGGAGGAGGGTAGCTTCTCCCCCTCCGTGATGAACTGTGTGGATGGGGCTGGTCTCCCGAGACGCTTTTTCCATCTCTCCTGCTCCAAGATGTCGGCCAGTGCTTGGAGGACCTTGTCATGATGCCATTTTTATCCCCCTGGCTAAGTGCAGACTTGCACCCCACCACTATGTGTGCCAACGTGCCTATCTCTCAGCATACCTTGCACAGTGGGTCCTCCCTCATTCCCCACCTGTGTTGTAACCATCTCCCATTTGAAGAAACACTAGCCATCCCTCGGGTACTTACTAATCACCCCATCAAAGTTCCAGTTTCTAGTGGTTACATGATCTTGACACTTTCCTGTTCAGCTGCATCCCATTACTCATCTGTTCCTCAGCATATGTACAAGGTAGTTCAGCCCTGTTATTGTTCAGATTGTTTATATTGCCTTAGCGTTCTAGCCATTGTTCCTGCCTGTACCTGTTCTGTCCCAACTTGCATTTTTCATATCCTGCCTGCCTCTATCATCTCTTTGAACATATCTGCCTGTTCCCATTGTCTTTCTGACTACCGGGAGAAGTATCTTTTACAGAAATTCCTAGACTAGCATAATGACCAAAACTAGAGCTTGTAATGTAAGGTAAGGCAAGAGTATGAACTCATTAGTGTGTAGCTGATCTGTCTGATTGCCTCTACTGGTCTACTAAATGGTCTGACGTCCTCAGAACACACATCTTAATTCTTGGTGATGTCTCCTAGCTTCAGCTTAAAAGCTTAATTTAACCAGCCTTAAGAGTAGCCATCAAGATTAGTTTTTCAACTGGAAAGACAGAATTACATTATCTATCAAGCACTGCCGTTACATAATAACTGAAGAGAGTACAACACAAAAAACATCACAGTACAGCATCAAATCTTTCCAAGACACCTGGTCCCTCTTTCTGCAATTTGCGCGTTCATTTTTTTCTACTTCTGCTCCTCCTGATGCTAAGTAAGGTATATTTGAAACACATTTGGCGATCTCATGAATATTGTTTATGTTTTATTATGCATATCGTACTTGTAGTATTTATTGTGTTTAGCCTGTTAAGTTTCTTGATTTGTATTCTCCTTGTGATGTGATGTTTTTGATTGTAATGCCTTCTGAAAACAAAATCCTGAATTTTTATTATTCATCCAAAAAAGCATGTGATCCCAAGACCTTTACAAGATACTGCAATCTTCAAACAACAGCCATCTCAAACTGCATGTTGGTGATAAACTACTTATAATGCTGGTCCTAGCCTGCATTAAAAACTAATATTGAAAGCAGACACAATTATTATCCATCACTCATGTTACATTTAAACAATGCAGGGCTCCTCCACGTGTTTGCAGATAAAATCCTGTTAGAGTTTACTCTTAATTTGCCAGTCAAAAAAAGTCAGTGTCTAACTCAAAGAAGCCCAAGTTTCTTCCCATAACACACTAATATTATCATATTAGTGGGGGGGTATTTTAGGTGTTAAGTTTCAAAGACTAACTGATTAAAAAAATACTTCATAGAATTCCAAGACTTTGTTGATGTTTATATAGAAACAAAAATCCTTCCTACTGCCACAAGCTCTACGTTTTAAAAAGGCCATGAATGATACATACATAGACACATAAAAATATATGGAGAGAGACAAACCAGGAATGCAATGCTGCCCATACATTGGATCTTTCTATCTGTGCTCTTTGCCCTCATTAGAGCAGCAGTCAGATAAGCCTCTTTTGTTTCAGGGAGGTTCATACCACTCTCTACATGCTCTATAGCACCCTCAAACTTCACCACTGTAATCAGCCCCAACTCAGCTCATTTTTGGACATGTCTCTGTGTCTGTCTTTGGTTACTTTATGTGTGGAATCCTAATGGCAGAAACTTATGGACAATATGTATCATACTGAAAAAAATGCAACGGATCTTATCTGTTCTTTGGGACATAAAGAATGCAGGGTTATCTCATTGTAGTTTTTTTAAATTTTTTATTTCTGCCTGTGTCCCTTTTACACATCAGTGTCTCCAACCTCAGCTCACAAGTTATGGACAAAACCATCACTTGCAGCTAATTTCAGTGATGGCTTTTGTAAGGTGAGGGAAATCCGTCATGAAAGTATAACATTCATTTTCATGACAACCTCTGTTCACACTCCTTTTTCACAGAGGTGATACACAACACAGCGGCTACTAGAAATAGCAAACAGATGTTGAGCCAAAGAACATAACCTCTGATCTACTCAGTAGAGCTAGGGTAAACAATTTCAGGAGCAAAACCATGAAAAGCCACTAAAGTTGAAGAAAGGAAATGTGTAAGTTAGGACAGCAGGGCAACGAGAGACAAAAGTGATTTTTTCAAGCCCTTTTAGGATTGCAAAATACATTATCATCATCTGGAGTTTGGTCGTTTTCATCACTTGGATCGCTGACCCAAACCAGACTGATTGTCAGAGTGTATACATCAGAACTAGCCCACATGAAAGACAGCTGTAGTTGATACCGTCTGACAGGCTTAATAACATTCATAGCGAACAGAAAACTATATTAAAGGTCTCCTCTTTGTTGTAGTACTTTGTGTACTAAAGTATAACAGCTTGCCAAATACAACTGCAGTCTCCGTTCTCTTTAACAAGACTGGATCTGTTGTGCTTTGAAGGAAGAGTTCGGGGCTGCCCCAGCAGCCAAATGGTTAAGGTGCATACCACATAACCACAGCATCCTTGGTTTGAATCTGGCTGTGAACCCTTGTTGCATGTCATACCCCTCTTTCTCTCTCACTCCCCTCTTGTTTCCTGTTTGTCTCTATCCTTTCAGTTTTCCAATGAAGGCAAAATGTTAAATATATAATCTTTAAAATAAATGATAAATAAATAAAGGACTAGTTCAACAGTTTGGGCAATACATTATTATTTTTTCTGTCTTTCTAAGAGACAGATTGGAAGATTGATATCACTCTCATATCTGTATGGTAACTGTAAGGCTCCAGCCAGCAGCCTGTTAGCCTATCTTAGCATAAAGACTAGAAACAGGGGGAAACAGCTTCCCCAGCTCTGTCCAAAGGCAACAAAATCTGCCTAGGACCACCTCTAAAGCTCTCTAAATATTGAGGCACAGCTGGTTTGTTTAATGATAACAAGTGAACGGAGGACACAAAGGTCTTCCTATTATAATACTTGCTACTTTCATATGTCTTCTATTGAGTAAGTATGCTATATTGTACATACAGTGAAGGAAAACTCTAAAGTCAAAATAGACACTAGAATTAGTTGCCTGTTTCCACTTTTAATTTGTTCAAGAATTAAAACTTCAGGCATTGTCTAAAGCCATATGCTCATATTATCCATAAATTTTTGTTCCCTTGGGAAGATGCAGAGCCCACAAACCCAGCAGTTTTAGATTTTTGTCACAAACATGCAGCACACACGTAAAAAGCTTAATATGTTCCAAATGTAATGCCCCTCTCCCTTTCCAAGATTCAAAATATTTTAAGACTTAAACACTTAAGCACATAAAAATGAAATTATGTACAATTCCCTCATGATGAACCACATCAGCTCACTTACCTTTCATGTTCATTTTCTTTTCCCTGTATGGAACTGAATGAAATGATGTTTATTTCTGGTTTCATTATGTAAACCAGGTGTTGGGACCACAGTCTATTCCCACAGTCTATTCCAAGTAGTTTTAGCATGGCTAACTTAACAAGTCCAAATTTAAAGGCATTAATGATTTGAGGGCCGTTATACCAGCTAAAGACTAAAAGAAATGGCAGTAAATGTTGAAGGCATCACAAAGAACAGATTTCGCCTCTTTTCTTCCTTTTCCTGCCGCTCCCACAACACATCCATAAACCATACTTTTGGCCCTAACCTAATCTGTGAGTACGTACAATTCTGCTGGTATATAGGATATTGTCAAATAATTGCTGAAATAACTCACTAGGTAGACAACATGCCAGCTGTGGGAGTAACCCACTTCCTATGATAAAATTTATTATTACAGCATATGTAAAGATAGTCTATATTAAGTACATTCCTAGGGTGGCCTCCACACCTGGAATTTTAAATGGATGATGTAACTGGCTTATGGGCATGGCAACACCCACTATAGGCAACCAGGGAATTAAACCAAACAGGTGGGTTTTAAGTGCTGCTCAGAGCCATCATGGGGGAGAGAAAAAAACTACCTGTACGAAACAGCATTGATAGAGGAGGAAAAGGACTTTTTAGGGGCAGGGAGAAAAAGAGATTAGGACTCATCCCATAGCTTCTGTTGGGAGCTGTACAGAGGGTGGCCTGTGCTCTCTGAAAGCTCAGCTCCGGCAGGATCACTGAGTTGTACTTTAGCAGAGATGCCATTCTCCCAGGGGGGTGGCGGGCCACAGCCTGCTGCAATGTGACAGAGTGCAGGATTGTGTAAGAGCCGGGCTCTCTCAGCATAACATCAGCCCAGGGACAGAGAGCCAGAGAGTGACGCGATTGGACAAAGGGACGGAGAGGTAAAAGGAGGCCAGGGTGTCACAGTAATTACCAAAGTCTCCTGCAAACTTGCTCACACATCAAGACTTTTTGTGTACTTGGTACCCACAAGCTGCTGGTAGCAAGAACAGGAGAGACCTACTCTGAGGCTGTATGGGAGTCAAAAAAAAGGAGAGACTGATCCTATCACCTTTGACCTCTAGCCTCAGGTCAAGTACAGCATCACACACATTTGTCAATAATGGATTATCAGCTCATTTCTTCATCCAAACCAAACAAAAGTACTAAAAACAGCAGCTTTTGAAAATCTTCTATGACCCCTTGTTGGAACATGTCTCAACGGAAGCATTTATCTTATCCTACTGTTAAGCTATTTCACAAGCGTTGTATTTCTATTAACAAATGCCAGATGGACTAAATAAAGGAAACAACTGCATCCATCAATGGGTTATCCCTCTCATTCAAAGACATGAATGAACAGAGACAAAACCTTAAACTCTCCTCCAGCTTAATCCAATATAAACACAGTTAAAGAGCAATTTAAGCCCCAGTAAGAATCAAAATATGCACATATCTATTCAAAATAATTTATGGAAGCATAATTTTTAAACAAAAAGGGCCCATTGCTGATAAAATTGTTTCAACTGGGACTCGAATATCTGATAATCACGTTCTCTTCCTAAACCTCAAGTGAACAAGCAAAAATGTGCCCCAAAAACACATCAAACAACCAGTAACCGGCAGCAGTCCTCCGTAGATGACACACTTGGCATCAGGCCAGAGCCATCCACTACCAGAGTGGCACGCCAAAAACTTAACCCAGCATGGCTGCAACAATGCAGTGAATGAAAAGATGAGGGAGAAAGTTGGGGGGATGAAGGTGAGGCACAGGGGGAGAGTTTCAGTTCAGTCCTGCACAAGGTTTGAGACCTTATGTTTTAAAAGATATGTCAGTAGGGGATTTTTTTTGCCTGTCGCGTGACGCAAACCACAGCAAAGACATGAATGCCCTCAGAAGTGGAAGAGATGATCAAAACCAATTAAGACACAAAGGCAGAGGAGGAAGCGGAGGAGTGAGATTCCCTTCCTCTGTGCAGCATCGTGGTTTGTAGCAGGAGTAATATTGCCTTCTCACTAAATGAGTTCAGACGAGGTCAACATGGTTTTACACTACCCCTTTGTCCCGTGCAACTGTAATGAAGACTAATGCAGGCAGAGTGTTTGCAAGAGAAAAGGGGAATAATTACAGGTTTTGTCTGGGTTATACGATCTTTAATTTAAATATGCATCACAATGTTATGTGTTTTTTAGTGTAATGCCCCAGAGGAACCTCTGCGAGGTTCTGATAATCTTAGGTATTGCGAAAATGTTTATTTTATTACAATTACATTTCAGAAAGGGTGAAAATGAGGTGATCAGTGTTCTGCTCGGTCTTGTCCAAAGTCAAGGCTTTTGCTGCATGGAACACAATAGGCTAAGGAGTGGTTTACTGGCTACAATTCAAGTGCTCTATAGGTACAGTATGAGTTACTGGTGTCCAGCATGTACTTGCAGAGTAAATCAATGCCGAATTTTTCAATCCTCACATGATAATACATTAAGTTATGTCCCGACTCTGCCGCCTTGTAATCAGGAAATGCAGCTTTGACATTGTGCATAACGCCAAAGCCGGAAAGCACCAGCGGCATTCCCACAAATTTACCTTCCTACCTCCGCCTCATCTTACCTGCGGATCTCTGCTCCGTGCACCGGGCCGCATCCTGCCGCTCCCCACCTTTCCACCTGTGGCACATCCAGCCCTAGCTCTCCGTTGCAGTGTCTGGCCACACAGTAGTATGTGCGCAGTCCCCGGTGTCCGGTGTCCGGTGTCACAACTTCAAAAAGCCCCAGGCAACTCCAAGGCAGCTCAGAAACTGAACTCGTGTCGCTGCATCCCTGCAGGAGACTGTCAAAGCTGTAAACGCTGTTTCTGATTCCCGGGGCTGCCTTGCTTGGCGAAGGTTGAACATAAGCCGCAGCAGAACAGTCCAGACTTGTTCGGATGCCTGAAGGGGACTTCTCCTCCTCAGCTCTCCCTTTCTGCCCTTTTTTTTTTTTTTTTTTTCACCTCATTATATTTGCCTCTCGTCCCTCCCTGCTCCTGCCTGCAAGCAACCCATGAGACAATCTTTAGCTGAAACATTATCCTAATAATTCCGTTAGTTTTTCCAGGTAAGACAGGAAACTCAGGGTCACGTGATTTCATGCTTCATCGCTCTTAAGCACAGCGAACCAACGCGGCAACACTCACCTGCATTGCTATGAATCAGGAACTTGGAGATTGATAGCAGTATTACTAACAAGACTAGGTCCAACCCTGGCCGGACCGCCCTTAATCTGTTTGCTTCTCTCCTACTCTGTGCTCATATACACAGTAACTTAATGCAGCCGAATTCCCAATACAGCTGTTCTCATTTACGTGTTTTAATGATTCTGTTGTCAGACAACGGAACAAGCATGAACCAGTGAATGAAACGCGGCCCATCAAGACTACATGTTAACCAGCAGTCATCTCCGAGCTGCTGCTCTGCGCTGCTAAAATCCTGATTTTATAACCGCGACATCGTCTGACAATATCACCACACATGTTGGTCAAAGACAACGGCTTTGCTGGGATTTCGGCTATGTTTACTATGTAAAATAATCACTCAGAGAGAAAGTTAGAAGGTCATTCACATCCGTGTCATCTGAAAGTCGCTCGATTTGTCGCTAGGAAAGAACTGCTAAAGGGGTGCGAAAAGTCGGCAAAGTTTGCAACACGGCTTGTAAACGCACCCTGATAAAGTAAGAGAAACTATTTGCGCCAATTCATTTTGAAAAAGCAACGGCCCAATGGCGGAAACTCGGCCGCTGACCAATGATGTAACTTTATCACGCGGCCACTCGCTCAGTCAGCCGGGTACCGGCTTTTGTAGGGCTGTCCTACCGGTTTTGTAGCTGTATCGCTCGTCAATTTTCTCTGGCTCCAACTCGCAGACTTTTCATTGCGTCCCGTCTCATAAGCGCAGCTTTAGATAGGCACACGCTCTCTTAATATACTTACAAACACTTACAAAAAGTAATGTCACTTTAGTTACATTTAACCCCCTGGTTTTGCCCACGAAAGTTAGCTAACTAGCACCATTTGTGGTATGAATGTTACAGTAACATTAGCTTAGCTGGGTAAATTACAGGGCATGGCTAACTCACCTCCACTGGAATATTAGTTAGCTATCAACTGTTACAGAGTTTCTACACGTTTTTATTTATTTATTTGGATAAGGGAAATATTCTCCCTAAGAGCAGTTTGTTGTGTGACTGCAAACACTAAGGTTATCTGTAGAGCCCGACTGAAATATCCGTTGTCTTATTTTATTGGCCCAGATTGGCCTATCACAGATATATCGGTATTGGTGTATATTTTGTCCAATATGGGCCGATATGAAAACTTTTTTTATAAAGAATATAATTCCGAAAAGATGCCTGGGGTAATGAAAATACATAAATAAATACATAAATAGAATCATCTCAAACAAAGACAAAAGATGCTTTATGTAGATATATATATATATATATAGATATATATATATATCTATATATATAGATATATATATATATCTATATATATACACATATAAAGACCATCGGCTATATATCGATATCAGAATTTTTTTACTCCCTAAAATCAGTATAGGCATCAGCCCAAAAAATGTCAAAAGTGTGACATACCTGTTGAAGCAGAGCTGCAGTGTCTGTTTTTCTCATACTATATATTAAACTAAAAAATACTGAAGGAGATGTTAATCTCCACAATAGGCCTTTTTGACAGCAGACATTTTGAATTGTCATAGTAGGAAAAGCACAGAGCTGTGTCCAGAATAAACCCTGTTGTACACTCATTTACTACTCGCTATTTAATAGACACCCAATAGTTTAGTCAATAGTGAGCAGTAAATTTAGATTTCGGATACTAACTAATCATTGTCATTTTGCATCAACACTGTCAGCTGTAGAGTTGCTCGCGGGTTATTTTCTTATCAATAATATGCATGTACATGCTATGTACGATGCTTTTTTCGTTCCAATGTGGAATTTTTGAGAGTGCTATATAGTGGATACATTTACTCAAAGTACTCAGACACTAAATAAAAATGGCAGAAAGCAATTGCCTTGCACTGTAGAGTAAATAAGGAGTATTTTAGGACACAGCCCAGGTGTTACTAATTTACTAATGACATTAATGATGGCTGCATTCTTTAATCGTACCAGTGAGCCACCATGCACAGTACCAGGACCCTTAAACTGCATCAGCTAAATGGTATTCAGTTCTCACTGATTTAATTAGTTATAACGGTGCTTTTTCTATTGTGACATGTAAAAAGGTCTTTCATGAAAAGGTCTATTCTGTCAATATCACACAAAATGAAGTTGTCATTGTCCCAAATGGAGGATTTTCACCCAATCACATATGCTTGATGTACCTCAACAAGGCAGAAGCAAATGTGCTTCTTTTTGTTTTCAGCTCCTGGAAGTGAACGGACACTTACTCTTCTCTTGGTCATCTGTGATTCTTTCATCCGACCATCGTGGGAATAACTTGGCACAGCAACCACACTGGCAGGGAGAGGAATGGCTAAGGGATCAGACAGCCTTTCAGTCACATTTCATGGTAAGGTAGACCAGCGTTGCAACATTCCTTCTGATTTAGCCCCGTCTTAATCCTCCTCTTCTGTGAGGTGCTTGCATCATTGAGTCCTCTGTGGGTTGGCTGACAGAGGCATTGGGGTACCTGTTTCGTCAGCATCAACCACAAGCTCTGGATTTGGTGCCCCATCAGGGGGTGATGGGGTTTCTCATAAAGGTTCCAGTTCAGTCTGGAAAGATGCCCAGTACTGGATCTCAGTACATTGCTCACCAGGGCCAGTTTCAGAAAAGAAACCTGCTGCGTCATGGTCACAGGATACTCTGGCGGTGGCACACTTTCATGCTGCAAAGAGGTTTTAGGTGGCAGCAGTTGTTGTGGGCTAGTAGACTAATTAATATGCACAAATGTGCCAAAGGTTAACTGAACATTCCTGGAGAAGCCCTAATGTTTACCCAAATCACATAAAAATACAGTCTTTTCCCACGCTCCCTGTAATAGAGAGTCAGTATCCCACCACTTCTCGTTGCTAGCCTCTTTTCCATAAGAATCTGAGGTTTTGAAAGAATGCCAATAGCTTAGACTATTGTATGACCTGTTCTGAAGTCACGCTTGATATTTATAGTGACAAAGCCCTTCAGTGAAATCATCTGCTAGTCTGTTGTTGTTTCTGTGCGCTTTTCACAGGTGTAAGGTTAGTTTATAAAAGTTTAACAATTATTTGATTTATTGCCACGAAATTTGGTACAGATATCCATGGTGCCCAATCCACATAACTTTGGTGTTCCCCTGACTTTTCTCTAGTGATACCATGAGGCTCAAATCTATGGTTTTGTGTGAAATATCTAAACCATATTTGATTTTAATTAATGCCAAAATCAGCTCAGAATTTCCATGTGTCCATTACTTTGGTTTATTACTAAATACCAGTGAAACTAATTGGCATTGACATTCCCATCAGACACAGCTGTACTTTGTGTTAAGTGCTACGTAACAAAGGTTAGCCTGCTTATACCCAAAACAATGATGATGGAATTGGTTAACAATATACCTACTAAACATCAACATGCTAAAGCAACTATAATGTCTATCCAGAAAATCTACCAATCTAAATAAAGAATCAGTTTTCTAGTGATTAAAAAATGTATTCTTCACAATGTAATAATTGTGTAATTGTATTGTTACTAAAAGTTGATATACTAATAGAGTTAGTCAACAGACACTCCTCGATTCCATCTATCTTCTTGCCAAAACATGTCACCCCACCAGCCTCTCTAAGGCTCAACCTCTGTAATTTACATCAACATAAATTAAACTCCTCTCCATTCTTTACAGAGCAGCTTCCTGCGGTTACCTCTTATTAGTGTGGTATCTATTGTTGCCATGGCAATACCTGCACAACCCTGGTCTACTCACAGTGTTTGTACTGTTTCAGTAATTATATCCTTACAGTATCATTCTTATTTTATGTATTGTATTCATTGTATTCATTGTTATCATTATAGTTGTTTGCACTTTATGGGTTTTGTTAAGTGTGAGGTCTTGTTGTGTGTGATGTGATGTTGTGTTGGTTTTGAGTCGTAAATATTTATTTCCTTATTATAATAGATATTTCAGGTTTATATTTTGATACAGACTGTTTTCTAAGATCCTCTCTAGCATTAGGGATTAGATTACTGAAGCATTTAACATTCTCATGAAATTATCATCTTGGCACAAGACTCTTTTAAGTGAAGCCATGGAAATAACATGCAAATACTTAGTGGTGTTTCCTAGTGTTCTCCATGTGAGTCCACTCTTACCATTGCTATGTACTGTATGTCAACGGTGGATCTGAAATGATGCCATATAGCAGTAATGCCAAGTGTGATTCTTAGGATAAAAACTGCCTTCACAAAACACTTGCTGTTCAGATTGATGGCACATTTCGTTGCATTCATTGCCTCTTAGCCACTGAATTAAAGTTCAGCTTCTTTTGTACTTCAAAAGAGGGAGGAGACAGAAGCTGGTGCAAAAAGCCAGGCAGGCAGAGGCCTAAAGAAATCTGTGCGAGGCAGATGTGTTGTGAAGTTTTGGATTAAACCAGCCAGCAGAACTGAAACCATAACCATGCTGCACTATTAAAAACACATTCCCCCACGAGGATGTATGTTCTCCTGACACTCCTTTTTTACCCTGTGCTGGTTAGGGACAATAGAGACAAGATGACTTGTGGTTTAAACTGCTTCCCTTTGCACTTTGCACCGATGTCCCATCTTAAAATGTTCTCCTTCACAAAGTGTCATGTGACATCCCTCTGTCTTAATTATAACCAGGCCACAACAGTAAACACCCTAAAGGTTAGGAAGGCTAGCTTGTTCCTTGAATTCCAAGACCTGCTGGAATCCTTAGGCTGATGTACCACTGATGTGCCTTTGAGCAAGACAGTTACCCTATCCCTGTTGTTGTGATGAATTTGTTCAGTAGCCTGGAACTGTGAACTGTGGTTATAGAGATCATCTCCTAGATATGAGTTCACCTCTAGTACATGGATGTGAAACAGGGTTTAGCTGAAAACCAGCTCGCATGCGCAGCAAACCCACCCAAATAAAAAAAGTGGAATGAAAGCAAGTCATACCTGTGGGGTATCATTTCACAATATTATACACAATATTATTTCATTGATGTGCAGCCAGGGAGAAGATGTCAGTGAACCAATCATAATTTCTCCACCAAATTCTTGTCCTGTCAATTTCTGTCTTCGTCTGCCAGTGCTATAACTTCTCAGATGTGCATTGAGTCTGGAGAGGCAGGCTGTAGGACCCAGTGAATCGCATATGATTAAAAACAAGAATGAGTGAAGTAGGAGTGAATTGCTTGTTGTAATATTTAATAAAGAACTTCTACTAGCAAGCTGGTGTGAATCACCAGGTGTGAACATGTTTTTTTTATGAGGGAACGAGTTGGAGTTGGATACTTTAAAAGTACCCAGAAGTTAAATCATCATTTAATTAATTTGTTAGATTCAGTGGTGATCCTCAGTCACTTTGGAACAATCTTGTCATCCCGTGGTGCAACATTTATCTGTACAGTGTCCCCCGGAAAAAAGCTTCTCAGAATCTCCAAATGATTTCCTTCCTTCCTTCAAAAGTAACTTCTGAGTGTTCCAACAAGCAATTTCTATTTTTAATTTGAAAGGTGATCTGACGAAAACAAAACTATTACTCCCATATGCTGGATGGGAAGATGAATTTATCACATTTCACTTGCTGTTTTAGAGCCGTGTTGTTTTCCAGCTAGACAGAGGTCTAGGTATGCAAAGGGTCTGAATGATGGCATGTGATGCCTGTCTTCTGTGCTTTCTTTTTGGGTATGACACTGATCTCCCCATTCTCTCTTCTCCACCCTTGGTTGCTCCACATGTTTAACTGATTTAACTGGATTTGAAGACAGGTGACAGCATGGGAGATAGGAGAGATTACAGGAAAGTGTAGTGTCTTTTCCTGTAGTGAGTCATTTTCCCTTCCCCATCAGCTTTATAAACATACTCTTGTATGGGTGTTTTTTCTGTGACTGTGTTTACATGTCTCCATGCAAACTGGTGACAAGAGCCAAATCCGCTTATGTTCATGTTGTCTGAAATGGAGCCAAAGCTTAGAGTGTGTGTTTGCTTAGAGTTGTCTTTAACAACAATTTTGCCCCCATAGCTGTTTTTTGTCACAGGGACATAAAGAAGAGAAGTTTTAGCTCATCGCAAGGCTGGAATTCTTGAGCTCTCACCTCTTTCTCTCCGGCAGAGTCGGCGAGGAGAGACGTGGATGAACAGCCAGGCTCTCTTGTTTTGATTGTCAATGGCCTGCAGCTTTCTCTTCAAATACCACCTGTCCAGGTGACAAATAGCACAGTGACCTGCTCTCGTACCTTCATTACAGAAGCCGGTGATTAAGATAGGGGAAAGGAGAGAGAAAAGGAACCTAAAAAATGCTTAGACAAGTAAAATATAGAGATACCTTTTTTTTTCTTTGGTTTTTTTGGGGGGGGTTTTTTGGAAATGGTTGGGTTGAGCAAAGTCAATAGATTTCTTTCTGTATGGAGTTTAAATTTGTGTTAGAAATAATGAGTTTTTTACACCAAAGAGGTCAGGGGAACTCATTCCAAAATGAAAAGGTTGGCACAATAGTTGTGCATGAGGCAAGGTTATGAGGTCCGCAGAATCAACAGGTTTTCTCTTTTTAGAAGTGTAAGTGTGGACAGCAAATTAGAAAATGTTATTTTTGGCCTAATTGTGGAGCTGAAACAGAGATCATGATGTGACTACAGCCGATTGGTTTCTTGGCCATCACACTTTATTTGGTATAGTCCAAGTTTTATATTTAAGCGATATACTTTTCAAAGTCAGAATAATGTCTCCCACAAAAGTCTCCTTGGTTCCTACCCATATTATGTGAAAATGGTCTGTAGATATTTTGGGCTAGGATTAACGTTGGGGTTAGAGTTAAAACGAGGAAATAGAGTCCAGAAGACTGGGTTCAGGCTTTAAGTCAGTTAGAACCAGTTAACAGACCAGTTACCAGGCAACCACAGAGACTCCAGGAAGTTACTGGTCCCAGCCACAAACATACCTCAGTACATTTGGCACAGTCCCTACCAACACTTACAGAACTACTGGAGTCTTTTGGGATTATCTCTGGTTATAACATGAATAACACAAATATTCTGTATCCTAGAAAGGCTGCAATAGACTATCCACCAGTAGTGAATACACTTCATAATTCATCTTGTGGCTTTATTTATTTGGGAATACAAATCACTCCAGGCATAAATGACCTAGTTCCAGAAAACTATAATCCAATTTTACCATCTGTATCAGAATCCTTTAAAAGATGGCCAGATCTTCCCATTTCTTTAATTAGCTGTGTTAATATCTTTAAGATGAATGTCACACCAAAATTTTCTATATTTTCTTATATCTATTCCAATCCATGCCTTTATACCCCAATCTAATCTATTCCTTAAACTGAAAGAATTAATAACTAACTTTATTTGGAATGATAAATACCCAAGACTTAGAACTACCTTTACTTTACTTGCCATATGAAATGGGAAGAGTCTAAGTTTCAAACTTTCTCTGGTATTATCTGGGAGCCCAGATTATAGCAGCCATGCATTGGTTCTCAGACAATCCTACAATACCCTGGGTCACAACAGAAAATGCCACCACATCTCCATTACCCCTAACGTGCTAAATGTATTCTGATACATTGAAAAACCGGCTAAGAGACACCCCCTACTCATTTGTCAGGAATACTATAAGAGTCTGGTACAAAATGCAAACCCACAGTGTCAGATATATCAGGTTTTACAACAATATGGGGAAACCTCAGATTTCTTCCAGACAGCGGTAACCCTGGCTTTAGACTCTGGGCAGAGAGAGGGATTAGCAAAGTTATGGATATGTATAACGGCAATGATCTACTTTATAGTTTTGAGGATTTACAAAGAATTTACAATATCCCTTCAAAAAAACACTTTTTCAAATACTTGCAAATTAGGATTTGCATTTTAACAGCACTTAAACAGCCACTCTAGATTATCTTCAAGATTGCGGCCAGGTTTCCCTTCTGTATAAAATGACTGTAGATAAATCTAAAGAGTCATCAAACAACAATAGATTAGCTTGGTCTAGTGACTTAGATTTAGAAATCTCTGAATATGACTGGAGGAGAGTTTGCCAAGACGATCACAATGCCAGACTATGGGCCCTAGATTTAAATTGATACAATTTAAATGGATCATTTGTACATATATATATATATATATCTCCCTGTTACATCGCTTTAATAATAATAATCCTGATTTATATATTAATTGCGGCCTTGAGGAAAGCACATTAGTGCAATGCATTTGGAGCTGCCCAAAACATTAAAAGATTCTAGGAATAGGTCATACAAACCATATCTTTTTTTTTACATTAATGGCTTCACTGTCTGCCCTCGAGTATTTATTCTTGGACTACTTCCACCTGAGTAATGACTGTCAGGTGCATTTTATGCTCACCTCTGGCTAAATACAGTATTGCAAATGCCTGGAAGAGCAATGAGGCACCTACAGATGGACATTGGTTTAAGAGTCTTTCTAACTGCTTAGCCATGGAAAAACTAACTTATGCCTTTCTTAAAATATGGGGGCAATTTATTAATTATCTTGAAAGTCACGTATCAAGATGTTTGCTTAGTACTTGAAAATGAGTGTTGTAATGTATAAAGATAATGTAAAATTATTCAGTGTAACAGTTACAGAAGAATTGCAGGAGTTTTTTTGTGTGTGTAGACCTTCATAAGAGTAATTGTTATGTTAATTCTGAAAAACCCAATAGACATATTTCTCAAAAAACGTGAGTACACCCAACTTATCCCCCACATTGTATAGATAATAGTTTCACCCCCTCAAAAAAAATAGCAAATTGTTTTTGCACTTCAGTTTTTGTACAGATAAAGCAAACGAGATACAACATGTTAATTAGTGAGCTTTAGAGGTGCTAGTAGACAGATTTTATTACCTGTTACAGAATCAGGCTAGCTGCCTCCCATTGTTTCCAGTCTTTATGCTAAGGTAGGTTAGCTGGCTGCTGATGGCAGCATCATACTTGTACAGACATGAGAGACATGGCATGGATCCTCTCATCTAAGAAAGTAACTACGTCTGTTTCCCAAAATGCTGAACTTTTCCTTCAAGGTCAAGTTATTATTACATAGTCTGTAGAAATGCATTAAATGTATAAGTGACGCTTTGTTAAATGTCTTTTTTTGTGGAATGCAGAATGATTTTTGGATGTTACTCATTTCAACTCCAGAAAATTTGATTATCTTTGAAAGATAAGGCCTCCTTCCAAATAACTAAAATTTGATCAGATATAGAAGAAGCCACATTAACAACATATTTCAATTCTCAGCGATAAAACCAGAAACAGCTGAGAGGGAGTGCTTACAGGCTGCTCTCTTCTCTGAAGGTATGGTCTGCATGTGATGTTAGCATGGCTACATATTTGCACACACCCAGCACACGTGCACTTAAAAGACACTACACATGCTGCACAGAAACAAAATGCAAAAAACAAAAATAGAAAATCAAATGTCATGAATAACAATGAAATTAAACAACATCTGGTAGGTGACAAATACAAAGCATTCACTTCACGGAGACAAGCATTGAGAAGTTAAATAAATAAATATCTTTGTGAGTAAGCATATCAAAGTACGCATTTATAAGAAAAAAGAAAAACATTAAGACATCAGCTGGAAATGGTATGACTCAGGATTGAATTGCTTCCTGTCACACTATCTTTTTTGATCCTACACATGAGGAGAGCCAAAGTGGGAATTTTTTCTAATTTAATTAATGGAGGCTTTAATTGTTAGTGTGTGATGAACATTGATTACTGTTTCTGCAGGTGCTGTATTTTATTGAAGAGCACAGCTTACAGTGCATAGCTGAGGTGCAGACACTGCTTGCATAAATGTTCTGCTTTAAATTCATTAGGAAGCCTAGAAGAGATGATTTCAAAAATGCATGGAAAGGGGAACAGATATAATATAAAATGCCATTTAATACCAAAATTACAATGTGAAATATCATTGGAAATTCTTATTTACTTTATTTACAATATAATTTATTGTGGACTTCCAAGTGAATCCGTATTTCTAATTTTAAGTCAAATTTAGATTAACTACAGTATTTTATTATGGTAACTTGTTTTATCTTCTTTTGGAAATAGAGAAATATAAATGATATGATAGTTACAATGCTGGCATGAGGCCTTTGTACACAAAGGTTCAAATCAAATCATGTTATCTTATTATACCAACTTGTTTTTCCATGTCTAACCTTATGGTCACACACACCAAATTACATGTGAAAATTTGCATGTAAATTGCCCGTAAGAAAGTTTTGACATGCTAGCTTGAGAATACAAATAGATACATTTTTTGACTATCAACAATGCCAAAAAAATATTGGGTTAAAAGTCACGTTTTGGCATGACACACACATACACACTATCACAATACTGTCTGCCAGAATTTAACCTCCAACAGTCTAGTGTCTAAAACGAAGAGTATACATGTACTGGTTACTAAGTACATCTACATGTATGTATAATGTTGCACAAGAAAATATGTGTTCCACTTTTAACACCAGAATTGTAGACTGATAATATATCTCATGCTTATATTTTTAATGAATGAATGAATGTTTCCAAGCCTTTCATCATCAAAAGGCATTAGGAGACACACAATCTCTACAGAATAAGAGATCAAAACTCCGAGTGTTTTTTGACTGGTCTCAGCTCATTTACTGTAACAACTTGATGACTCTGTGCTCCCGATGTGTTTCCATTGACCTGCAGTGGAAACATCATGAGGGGCAGACAGAATGCTGCCTCTGATGTTAATGCTGAGTGGGAACAAGTCTGAACAAACCAGTGTACACAATGGCACTGTCTTTGATGATTCACCAGTTTTGCTTGGATAACCTTGGTAATAGCTCTGGTGGGTACCATTGTTCTTGGCTGAAAGATATGACACGTTTTTTAAGATTTAAAGGCAAAGCCTCAGGCTTAAATGAGTGTGAGAGTCTTCTCCACATCCTTAATTAAATAAAAAGAAGATAAATAACACAGCAGCTGGCAGCACTTTTATCTCTTATTCTCTGTATCTCAGAACCTCCAGTGTAGCAAAGAAAATACTTTTTTCTCATTTTGATGAAAACATTTTCAACATTACTTGCAGATGTTTCCTACCACAGATAAACATGTCAACATTGGATGGTATTCTTTCAGGAATTACACATGTTCACATTTTGGGTGTGGTCCTGCTTTTGCTGGAGCTTTTTAAAATAATACCACTTTACCTTTCCAGCCTTCTTGTAACTCTCCATAACATCAGGTTTCAGAGGCTTTAAAGTGAGTGCTAACTTGCAAATGCCACGTTGATTGCCATTCAGTGCCGTGTATGTATGTGTTTGTCTGCAGATACATCGACCCCTCTTGTAGAGTCTCTGTCTTTCAGATGAAAGACAAACTGGCTGTTCATGCTTATGAGTTTTACAGCCTAGCATTGGGTCCTACAGCATCATCAACTTTGTTAGAAGAATTGTTTGACATTTTGGGATATACACATTGCCGAGAAATAGATGAAAAGATCGATACCACTCTCATGTCTGGATGGTAAATATAAAGCTACACCGAGCAGCTAGTTAGCTTAGTTTAGCACAAAGACTGGAAACGGGGGAAATATCTACAATGGCTCCATTGAAAAGTAACAGAATCCAATTACCAGCACCTTTAAAGCTCACTAATTGACAAGTTATATCTCATTTGTTTAATCCGACCAAATTTTAAAGAAAATAATTTGCTGCTCTATGGGGTGTTATTTGCCTGACTATTTCCGGTCCGGGAACAGTTGCCAGATAACCTTGAGACCCCCAGAAGTTATAAGGCTCAAATCCAGCTATGACCTTCAGTGCATACAACTCCCCCTTTCCACTCTAGTGTTATACTCTCCCTTTCTCTAATAAAAGCAAAACGCCTTAAAATATAATATGTACGAAACTTTGGGTCAGTCATAGAAAGTCCATATTAATAAAGATGGCCCATGTTCCAGAGTTTCAAAAGGTATTTACCAATATGAAGTGTCCATTTTTCATGGTGTGCATTAGACACTCTTCAGAACATGTATGAGTATTTACCATCATCATCACTTGCAACTTGTAAGTAAAAGAAAAAAAATATTTAGTTTTTCTTTTTATTGTGATTCTGAGGAAAATATCAAAGTAACTGTAGATGTGGTAAACAGAGTAAATCCAAATATATACTGTAGGTAGATTTGGAAGCAAAATAGCTTATACTGAGCTTTTTACACTAGTCAGAAACATGAAAGGAAATAGACACTGATAGTCACAGGCGGGAAATGTTGAGGTTTAGTTTAAGGGTTGTGAGTATTGACTGTATAATCCCTTCTTTGATTTTCAGACAGATGACTAAGAAAATACTCACACTGCATAGCCTCAAACATGTTTTCTAACAAACCAGTCTGTCTCATTTGAACATAACTGGATTAGAGCCAATGGATAAACAAAACAACTCTCTGAGGTCCTCTAGTGTTCCAGGGTAGAAGTACAAATTCATTTTTATGTATTCATACAGTTTACAGTAGTTGATTACGTAGCCATTCCTCCAGAGAAAGCCTGGAGTGTTGGTTAATATCAACTTACCTAACCTACATCCCCTTTCAAAGGAGTCAGAGTCTGATGTGTGGATTACAATTATTAGACTGTATCAGTGTACACAGTTAATAATAACATAAATGAATGAAAATGAAATGAAAACTGTAGAAAACAGAGCATGAAGTCTTATTATAAGACTTCAGGAGTGTGAGTAGTAAGAGAAGCAACTAATTTAAAGTTTTACACAAATTTTTTGTGCCCTTTTCACTTGCCTATTGTGAAATATACTGCACAAGCAGCAGAGGGAACCATAGGTCAGTGAGAGTTTGTTTCATTTCTAGTCATGCAGCATATCCAGAAACTCTGTAGTTATGGCCATTATAGTATTTGTCTTCTCTTTTTTCTATATATGAATGTCATCAACTGTAAAATGGATCACAGGAAATCTACTGAAATCTTAACTTGAGAATCCTCTTGTTTGTGTTTACAGCCAGTTTATGTGGCTGCATCATAGTGGCAGAATCAAATCCTCAAAATCCTTTGTACTTCTGTACAAAAAAGGTGTGGGAAATATACTATAACAATGATATCGAACAAAGAAGACTGCACTGAACAAACTTCTGCGCCAAGGGGCCGCCAATACGGCAGGCTCTTGTTTAAGGACGTGTCTTGAAACTGCATCGCCCCTAGAGAGCAGCAGGGATTCAGCCCGAGATTTGTGTCAACTCATAATTTTGTTCACATGCCTTGCCTTGTGTTGATCAAATCTCAGACAATTTGTCATCACTAATAAAGAATGGTCACATATTTAACATGAAGAAAAAAACAATGGGGGTCGTGCAGAGTATCCAGTTAACATGTCGTAAATGTCAAAGTTCACTTAACTCACAGAGGATTGAGACACTTAAAGCAGAATGACAAGCTTTTGTTCTACAACCATGTAGTGGTAAGGCCTAGTCTCACTGACCTTTTGTTTTAAACCAACAGAAACGCCAGTCTGTCTGATCAGCTGAGGATGACTCTGTTGTTGTCTCATAATCAGGCACCAAAATGTTGTAATACTTGCCACAGAATTTAAAATTATTCAAATCAAGCAGATATAATAATTTTGAATATGTACAGTAACACATAAGTAAGCAACCACATTTTGGCGTTTATGGCTGAAGTTTTCCACTGCTAAATTTAAACACGCAGAGCTTTCAGTGTTATTTGTCTTCCACCCACCTGGCTTTTACCCAGAGTTGCCACATTCATGTTCAGACCTGTCAGGCTGTGACACTGCAAAAAGCGACGCAATAATGGTCAAGGCGCTGATTAGAGAGTCCCTGTTCCTGCGCATCCTAATGTTGTTGTGAAATTCAGTCCAGGTTTTAATGAGTTATTGATGCATCATTATGCTGCATGTTAACTGTCCTCAGACATACACAGCTGGTAACTAAGCCACTGCTGTGCTTTTATGAGTCATCCATGTTGTGAGAGCAGATGAATAGATATCCATTTTTCTTACACAGACTAATACACACACCCACCGAGATCTGCTTCTTTCATTCTTCTCATAAATGAGTTCTGCAGCAAATAGCACACAAAACGTTGCATGGGCAAAAAATAAAAAAGCCTTTGGGGATTCCTCATAATGGGTGAAAGGTCTTTTCTATCTTCAAGAGCCTTTTGAATAGACTCCAGCCTGGTCTTTCTTGTACATAATCACATACACTTCCCCCTATAATCCTTTCAGCCCTATTGGACACATACACAAGCACATGCGCACACACAGGCGCGATAGACATTTTAGTGAATGGCAACTTTCCTCCCTCTGGTGAACCATAGGGTGCATGAATGTATAATATGGAGCTGAGAGCTTAGTGATGGGGGATTTTTATAGATTTGGAGACAGGCCTGTAATGAGGTTTAGGTTGTGTTACCTGTTCAGGTTGAAGATTTATGGATGTAATGGGGATTTTGAAGGTTATAGCAGTATCCAGTTACCAGTGATGCACACTGAAATAGTGATTTGTGAGCACTAGCGGCTGGTCTTTGAGATCATACATGCATCGCTACAGTTATCACAGCATGAATGATATATATAGAGTGCACACATTGTTAAAATGTGTATGTCTTTTAATATTTACATCATTTTTGGCTCCTTTTTGCACCTTGCTTAAAATTCGCAAAGCTAAAACTCTGCATGTTACTGATTATCATTTAAAACACTGGTTTCTTTTCTGATGAGCTGAAGTACCCCATTATTTACACCACCCCATATGTGACAAATGCATTTGTTTGAATTGATTTTGATACAATATTTTTTCACACAAAGCATAGTGATCCTGTTATTGTTTACGGATGTTCTCTTTTTTCAGAACATTTGATCAAGTTTGCATTGGTTTTGCTAAAACTTGGAGTGGAAGCTGGACATTTCAGCCATTTAATTGAGTTCTCTCTGCTTGCTTCCCACTTCCTTTTCTTGCGCTCTCAATCACAGCATGTGGTGTCAAGGTGTTATAACTGGCTCAGGTTGGTCGGAGGCATATCCTGCAGTCTGCCTGTCATCACTGGCAGTTTGTTGCTGATTGTTGCAGTAAAGATTGTTACTAAAGATCAGCCTCACACCAATTTATAATCCTATTTGTGTCTTTATTTTATTTCACTTTTACCACGTTATAATATCTATAGTCATAATCTTACATTTTCCGCGATTGCCTTTGAATTTGAACCTCATGATACACTATAATGAGCTATAATATAATATATATTATATATAACTAATATGTGAGATTACAATGATGCTGTAGAAATCAGGAGAGAAACATGGTATTTGCAACTGTGTGCGAATGTAGTTTTGAGGGTGTGTAACAAGAAATGGAAGAATTATAGAGCTGATGGTGCATATTGCCAGTACTCACATCCAGCCCTGCTGCTTGAGCTGCCCTTCATTAACAGATGTTCAGCCTCCCATGACTCTGCCTTCAGATTTAAACCAGTGCCTTTGCTCTGATATTTTGCTGCACATAGGAAGAGACTGCCTTCCTGTGTTTATTCGCAGCCCTGATGCACTGACATGTGATGACAGAGGACTGGCGGCCTCTTTCTTTCTTGAGGCTTTCTCTCTGGATGCAGTCTGGCTAAGCTATCTGTGTGTGTCTGATACACTCATATAACCCTGGCTCTTGGCTGACCGCCACTTACACCCATATATCACTGTATGCCTGCTTGTGCATTTCAGTGTGTGACTGTGTTCCACCAGTAGTATAGGTATTCATATGTGTTTTCATTAGCCTTATGCATTTGCCCCAAGGCTTTGTTTCCTGAGAAATCAGTAAGCAAGATCAGTAATTATACTGTCACAACCATAATATGTCACGGCTCTAGATGTGCATGCGCAGATCATCCTCACCACATACTTTCACATACAAAGTGGAGAATTCCAGGAAGAGTCACTTGGTGCGTCACAGTTTCAATGTGTGTGTCTGTGCTTGTCTGAGCTTCAGTGATGTTCACGCCATCCCCACCTTCCTCTCCCTTTGGTTTCTCTATTCTCTCTTTTTCCTTCTGACTGCCCTCCTGCCATCTGCTCTGGGACTTTGTTTGTGTTGGTTGTGTGTTTTAGGCTACTCTTACTGGGCAAACATGCTCCGTTTTCTTGAGTGAGGTTTTGTCACTTTGTCAGGCCTCCTGGCTTGACCCTCAAACACATATCCAAACACACACCTCAAACAAGCTCAAACACATTATTTGCCCAGATAATCTTAAAGCAGCTATAATTAATATTTTTATATCCACAATTGATCACATGACTACCTCTCAGAGAAAAGGGTCGCTTGTAATGACAAACCCACTGAAAATTATCAGTTAACTATGCAGTTTCCCTCAGTCTACAGAGATTTGTATTCCCTTTCAGCTCGTTGTCTTGGTTTTCTGGACTGCAACTTTGCTGTTTCAGGTCAGTGTTAACACTCTCATCAGCATCATTTTCGGCGACAGTCAGCTGTTTTCAGTAAAAAGCTCCTTAAACCCTTTCTTCACTAACTACTTAGCACCAAACAGCAGGCAGACAAAGTTAGACACTAGCTTTAGTAGCAAAAGAGAGTGAATGTTGTGTTCACAGCTTGTTGCCCCTAAGAGGCCAAAAAGTAAGTAATTGCAGGTTTGATTTTGAATAAATGAGAACACATTTGATTTCCAAATTTCTCATGGTACTGAAGAAATAGTTTTTGATGTACAATATATTCAAATGATAAGGCTCGCAATATTCAATATTTTTCACAAAAAATTTACATGAAAAGACCAAAACGACAATTATTTGTTCCAACTGTGAAATATTGTCTGTCCAGCTAAAGCCTGATATAGCTTATTCCTCTGTGCCATAGAGCTCCACTGTTGTCCAAAAACTGTTAAAAACACATTAATGAGCCACACCATGGATGACATGGTCCTTCATCCCAATGAACACGGGCACTGTAGTTTTTTTGGCGTCAATTCCACATACATTGTCCCGCAGCTCTACATTCCAACTAGCACTAAATGTGTATTAGTCTTAAAATAGTCCCCAACAAATGTACTACTTGTTTGAGGAAAATTTGCTAAAATGTGCAGTGTCCAGCTGTTTAAGGAGCTTAAAAAAATGAAATCATATATTCACGACCTGTTTTTAAAGATTTACATCTTCATTGGGAACAAATGGGAAAGTATACTTTAATACACTGGTAATTTTAGTCATTCCATGGGATTAGTGGATAATGAGAAAATACATAAAAACACCAGCTGTATTCTTTAACTGTACGTGTTATAATTTCATCGCAGTATTTATGTAAAGTGGCACACCTAGTTGTTTGAGCCCTCAGGGCAGAGGTCTAGGGATCTCTGCCTATCAGAGGTAATGAGAAAGACAGAGAGATATACAGACAGAGACGGAGCTCTGCCTCTCACGAGCTACCTTTTGTAAACTTTAAAGCTCTCTGAGTCTGTATATAGAAGCCTGTGAAACTGTCCTGATGTGTGTACCGGCTGTCTGGCCTGTTTCTCACATTGGTGGGCTCTCCAGCAGCGTTGTCTTTGTGTCAGGGACGTGGGGCCTGGCACCCATCACACACAGGAAACAGGCCCTGGCCCTGAGCTTCACATTAAACACACAGGAAATACACACAGGAAACTGTGACTCAACCCTTGTGCACGGCTCGCACACTCCTCCATCCTGCACTCCTCTCCTCCAGATCCCAGAGGAGGTCTGGCCGCCAAAGCTGTCCTGCACACACAGCTGACAACCTGTCTAATTTCTCTGCAGTGTGTGTACAGTCTCCAGTTAACCCTCCAACCCCCTCGCCCAACACCCTCCACAACCCCATCCCAGACCTACCATGAGTCCCAGTGCCAAATTAGTTTTTTAGAAGGTAGGAGTCAGGGCAGACCTCATTCCCTTTTTTATAAAATACTTAATGATGGAGTATCATTACTAATTAATCCGTAACATGGT
Source organism: Xiphias gladius (assembly GCF_016859285.1). Classification (NCBI taxonomy): domain Eukaryota; kingdom Metazoa; phylum Chordata; class Actinopteri; order Istiophoriformes; family Xiphiidae; genus Xiphias; species Xiphias gladius. The sequence continues at coordinate 17,797,768 of NC_053420.1, read as the reverse complement.
TACAAAACCACACTTATGAGAAATATACCTTGCCGTGTTTAAGTGAACATGGACTGCACTTACAACCAAGTGCCCTAAGTCTGATGCTTACATAAATTTCTGCAAATCTTTCTCACAATTTAAGAGCTCTTTATGCACTGCCAACGAATTTGCAGACCTTCCAGTTTGAATAATTTGGTCTCTGCAGCTCGAAATTGACCTTGTACATGTGACAGAACCGTGATGATAAATGATAAATTCATCCTCTACTCTTCGGGGAGTTACCACAGCATTTTTTTGGCCCATCTGCTAAGTCACAGTGGTTTCTGGTACTTAATATGATATCAGGGTAAAATAGAAAGAACCAAGAAAAAGTCAATCATACAAATACCCTGAGAATGTGTCATTCTCTCTTGTCTGCCCTCCTATGCCGGCTAAGCTCAAGCCATCATTAAGTCTTCAGGGACTAGGTAATGAACACCCTATCTGTTCAATGTTGATTAATCAATGTCATGTTTAGCTCTCCAGATGTGGAGCTAGCTCTCCTGATAAATAGCAATATCCGTTTAACTCTGGTGCCAAAAGCCCTTTTATCCTGGTTATGAAACCAGGATAAAAGTATGTTCTTTTGTTTTGTTCTATAACCAACGTAGCCTATTCAAATTATGTTGACTTTTATCTTTAAGAAAACAACTGTTAAATTACAATTACTCCTATATTACTATTACTATTACTATTACTTGTCAGCAGTGGTATTCAAACTTTCTGAGTCAGTAAGTACTGTGAATACAGACACTTAGAGCAATGTGTTTACCTTGTGAATATCTACACTATAATAACCGAAAATGACTTGTTAAAAACTACACTGGTAAATGGGGGTGACTGAAGCTGACTTTGAAGTCACACTGATTAGTCCTGTGACCAGTGAGTGACTTCTGAGATGACACAAAGTCACAGCATGCACATTAGGGCTGTCCTCCACTGAAGAGATTCTTTGCTGACTGATGGTCACAGGGTTCCTTCAACTGATTGGTTAATAGATTTAACCGAAAAATCTCTTTTTTCAGCGTGATTTTCCTCTTTGCAGAGGAATGTAGTCATGCAAAGTGACCAAAGCATTGGGTAAATGTTACTGTAATGCCAGGATGTGATAAACATTTTTTGAGTAATTCCTAATGACTCAGTGCTTATTCCATAAAAGAAAATTAATTAAATAAAAAATATTTTGGGTCGTCCAAGACCCTATGACAGACAAATCGACTGATAGACTGAGAAGGAGCAGCTCTAAGATAGATTTGAAACTCACAGTCATCCTATTCATCAACAGAGTCCTGTTTCTGTGTCAGTCCACCATCTGGTTCATATGTCTGATTTTCCAAGATGGAGCCATCCATCAGAGTGATAGAGTTTTCCAGTATTTTTGCCCTCTCTTTCCTGTATTTTAAGATGTCTCTGTTAATGTCCCTGCCTTCAAATTGCTCTCTGTAGGTTTCTTTCACTGCTCTCTCTCTGTCATTCATACATACACAGGCATATAAGAGCAGATTGACATGAATAGGTGCATTCAAATGTACCACTGAGACTGAGGGAAAGTTAATTTCCTTGGGTTAACAGAGAGAAATAATGTAAAACAGAGTAGCGGAACATTCCTCACACACAGCATTGCATTCTTGTATGAAAATCGGGTGACGTGTGGAAAGATGTGTTGAAGCTAAAATGTTAAATTCAGCTTTTAGGAACCATATGAGAGAATTTGGAGGCAAAGCAAAGATCAGACTACATACTGTGTGTGATCAGAGATGAAGAGACACACGGGGAGAGCTCACATGTCCCGGAGTGATAAAGTGTGATAGATGGGTGAGAGTCATGGTCATGTTTGATAGAGACATGAGCTTCTCTTTGATTCCTTTGAGCTTTAAATGCAAAGATGGATTAGGTTCATTTTAAGGCAAACCAGTGGGCTGTCCATATATCCTTATGACACTGAGCTGTGACTTAATTGAAAACCGACTCCTGGAGTTTCAGGCTATTCTACCCCCCATCAGCCCCCTGAGGTAGAGTGACCTCTTTCTCCACCCCGTGGTGACCTTGTGCCGGGACTAGAGTGCCTGACTGATACTCACCTGGTTTTCATTACTTATCAATCACAACAGTTCTCAAATCAGCAGCCAACATTATATCTTATGCAAAGCTCCACTGAAAGGTCTAATGTTTTGCTCTTCTGATTTCTGACGTGAATTGGAAATGTCAAAAAACTCTACATGGCATATGTAACTCGATAAATGTGAAAGTCTGTTTTTTCCTCTTCAAGCACCGTCAGGAAGGCTGTATTTTTGTATGCATGACCCCAGAGTCTCAGTCCCTTGACCTGGTGTGGAGAATCAGATAAATGACAGGTTAGCGCTACGTGAAAGCTCATCATCTGTGCCTGTATTCTGTTACTCGGCTCTGACTTACCTGACATGTGGTCAGAGAGCAGGATCCAGATGGAGGCATGACACATATGAACAGGAATGGTCATGAGGATCCCCATTACATACAAACACCACACACACACACACACACACACACACACACACACACACACACACACACACACACACACACACACACACACACACACACACACACACACACACACACACACACACACATATGCACATGTGTGTACAGATCCATGCATATCTGCGCTATGCATCTCAGCTCTGGTGGAAATAGCGTCTAGTGTGAGGTCTCAGCGGCCCTCATTTTTCCATGTAGGAAAGTGTTTCGGAGTGTGTTTTATGGGAATAAAGTTGCAGGTGATGTGTTCAGATTGTAAATTACAGCCCTACACTGACCGATCGAGCATGTCCAGAGGCACACTCTTACCCGCTACTCCATGTAAAGTTATTCCGCACAGCATCTCATCGCAAAGTGATTGCTCCCTCTCCCTCATGGCTGATGTCCACAAGTTTAATGGTCCAAGAAGGAAAGCAACAGTCTTCACTGGACCATTACACTCCAACAGCACTCTCATTTCACACCCAGGTAATGTGACCTATCTTAAAATCACTCATCCCAAGTACATTTAACATAAACCTCATCCTCCCATTTTTTCCTAAAGTCACCGTCCCAACTAAATGCATCCTTAGAGTGCAGTACAGACACCTCTGATGTAGAGACTGCCAGCACAGTACAGAGGACAACAGAGCCAGGAGGAAGTTTTTGATTTGCCTAACTAAACTATAGTGAAACAGTAGCATGAGCTGTATATATGCAAACAACTGCAGACAGACCTTTGCCATTAAAAAAAAAAAAAAACACAACATGTGTTCATGTTCACTGTCTGTATCTGATCCTGTGCCCAGACTGACTGGGTCACTTAGTGCTCACACAGTGTTAAAGAGAACTTGTCAACTGGCGTTCTTTCATTTGTAAGACAAGATGAGATAGCTGAGGTACAAAATTTCATCTGTTTCTCTGCGCTAACCTTAAGCCTGAGTTTAACTTGTAAACATACGGGCGTGATTTGGTGACATAACAGCTCGTTTGGAAGCCAGTCATGGTGTGATATTCAACATACATGTGTGCAACACACAGTACATGATTTAGAAACTTGAAGCTTCCAGTGCACACACAATGAGACATCTTGTGTGCAGCAGTTACACTTTTGTCCTGAAAAATATTTGCTTATTCTGGATTTTTTTTTTTTTAATGAGGGAGGAGGAGTAGGTGTAATTTTAAGAATTTTAAAACATGTCTGGATGGGACCTTTAAGTCACCTCTAAGATTCGGTTGAGACATAGTTTCAACGGCCGAGAGGAGTGACAAATACAACTGATCTGTGTGAACAGTTACACAACACACTGAATTTAAATGAATATGTGGCCGGATGGAGCCCGGTCACATAGGCCTTCGGAGGCCTGACCTTGGTGTTAACTACTCAGCAAAGTGCTGTAAGTCATAAAGCTCAACGTGAGAGAAAAGAATCATTAATGAGGAGCGCTCATTGTTAAGGCAGGACTGGTGTGGCGATGCTGTGTGTCCCTCAGCCTAAGACCCTTCCTTCCCTGTTGCATTGTCTCATATCTGGAACAGGATGAGGCCTCAGTAGATCCAGCTGTTATACAGCACATTGACAGTGACCTATGTCCAGCTGTGGCCCAATGTGATTGATGTTCTCACAAGCTTATGGGTAATCAGTTTAATCATTCAAAACTAGCAACTTTCAGTTGTTAAGTAATACACTTTGTTTCCTATAGTCAATTTTGAAGCTAGCATGAGTTAAAACACACAAAAAGCTCCACAAAACAGCACAGGAGTTATCACAAAAAATTTCAAAAAACTGTCAATCATCTATTTGAATATCATTCTGAATAGCAGTTATATTACTTGCAGTAGCTTACGAGGGAGTCCTATTTTATCCGTAAAAACAGTCAAGTCATCTGACCTTGACTTCTGAAGGCAAATCCTGGCTAGCTCAGCAGATCTATGCAAGTAAGTATTGGCTCTGCTGATTTAAATAGCAGGGAAAAAAGCCTCTCTGATGTCTGTCACATCCTCTGGGCTGAGCCTGGAGCCTTGCAGCCGGTATACCAGTGGTATGTGGTGGGTGTGATGACGGCGTGCCTCCCGGGAAATATTGTGTTACACTGCTGGTTTTTAGATCAGAAATAAGATTCAGGATACTCTGGTGCAATTTTTTGGATCAGTGGATCAGGCAGTGGTTTTAAGAGGAGTATTGATGTCACATTTGGATAATGATCCTTGTCATCATGTGCTGAAACAGACTAGACTAATATTGTACTCCCCCATACATTTCCTTCCTTTAAGTGGGCCTGCAGTTTATATTAAATTTCTGTGAGATCTGAATCAGACAAATACACAAATGCATGAACCCTAGGATTTATTTTGCTTGAAAAGATGTTTGACGGGCTGTTGAATATTTGTCCCCACAAACTTCTTCATGCACTATTGCACTGGTGTCCATGTACAGAGAAGAATGTTTTCATTTCCCTGTTAATAAATCATCGTGTGTGATCAGAAATCTGAACACTACTGTCTTTCACAAAGACTTCACATTTTCACAGAACAGAATTCAAAGCATAACTTTCCATTACTCATCTATTAGGGATTGGCGTTATTAAAAGGCCAGACCTCCTGTTCTTTTGTGTTTGAGTGGTGGAGCAGGCTGTGGGGCAGAAAGGGCGAGAGAGGAGTGCAGTAGCTCCACGGTGTAGAGGGCTGTTTCCTGCATTCACAGGAAACACTCATATTGGAAACAGATTTTCTCTGACAGCTGATTTGAGCCAAAACCTGACTGAAACCACTCCCAGCTGCTCCAGCCTGCACACAGAAAAGAAGGAAGGAATTGAAGGAAGGTTCAGCTTTGAAACTCATCTCCCTCATCTCACAGGGTGTGGGGTACTTCCTTGTATATTTTTTCTTTTTTATGACCATATTTTCTCTCTCTCTCTCTCTCTTTCTCTATTTCTTTCGCTCTCCTCACCAAACTGCTGGCTTTCCTCCTCGTGCAGGGCTCATGTTTCACTGCTGAGTGCTGTTTGGTTTTTCAAATGTCAACACACAGGAGCCTGCCTGGGTGGAGGAGTTACCCAAGCCTCAGCAGTACAGTGAGGGTCCATGCAGAGCTCTGGCCAGATTGAACAGCCAGGGCCCAAACATAAATACAGCACACGACACACCATCACAGCACGCTTTTAAACCCTCAAACAGAGGAAGTTAACATCTGAGCGTCGCAGTGCAAGCAGCCAGTCGTCTATTGGGTATATAAAACTGTCAGGAGAAACCAACTGACCCTGGACTCAACCCAAACACAATCTCTCAGCTTTATGGTACATGTGGAGACACGTGATTATACAGCACCAAGAGCCCATTAAAATAAATCCCGAGCAATTACAATCTGTTGTTTGAATCTGAAAGAAAGGAGAACATATTATTCTCAACCACTATTCTATGTTTCTCGTATGCATTTGTGCAGTTTAGTAAGTAAGAATGTATAACCATCATTCAACCTTACATTTTTGAATTCATTGAATTTATGAATGCGAATGGAAGATTAATACCAGACAAATCTGGCAAAATGTTTCCAAATTGTTATCACATTTGTTGTCTTTATTGATAAAATGACACATGATTACCAACAACCTAATGTGAGAATGACAGTTATACTTATGTCTATATTGGTGGAGCAAATGACTCCTCAGCGACCACCACAACAGAGCAGTTGCTTAAATCCAGGTATCACCCAGTAGCCACCATCATTCCTCATGGGTGCTGTAACCAGGATTACCATGGTGATAACCCTGAGGTCAAGGGAAGTGTGCCACGGGTGGGACCCCCCACACTGCAGGCAGGGTCCCCAGGGGCCACACTGTTACCTCTCTGGAGACTATTGTTTACCTCATGTCATTTTAAAGTGGCCAAATGGACCAAACAGAATACAAATTCAAACAAGAACAAGTCTGCAAACATTCCTCATGTCACAAGCTTTTTGGGGAGGAACTTATTGGAAGACATTTGTCCAAAGGATCATGCTTAAAGTGCAGCTAAAATTTTATCTAATTGCCATAACTCAGTGTTGAATAATATGGAAGGTTTCTTAAATTAAAGGATTTCCATTTAATGTTATTATTTTTTTAATCTTGGTAACAGTTGTGCGGTATAACTAAAATTTTGGAAAACTTTTTCTTGTATTTTTCTTGACAATTTCCGCTTCATGCATGTTTCATTTTTTTTTTCATTTTTACATTTTATAGACAAAAGACATTATGAGCCTATAAAATATGATGCAATGTCACAGATTAAACTACCCATCAGTATATAGAGTAGTCCAACTTGACCAACAACACACAGTAAATTACTACTTGCACCTTGACTTTTCATGCATCAATAATAATCTACTAAAATAATACATAACACTCACAGGGGCCATTTTCTGCATTGAGTAATTGTACTTTGATACTTTAACTACATTTTGCAAATAATACTTATATACTTTTACTTAGGTCATATTTTCAATGCAGGACTTCTACTTATAGCAAAGTAGTTTTACATCATGGTTTTGCTACTTTTACGTAAGTGTAGGATCTGAGTAAATACTAACTAACTAAAAACTATTAGACTGAAGAAAAACTTACTGGCCACTGAAATTCTATTTATGTTTGTCTCCACAATCTACATGTCATTTTCCATTAGTATAAAATTGGGGTTTGTAGTGCCGTTGCTGTGGTCAATCCTCAAGGATTTCCCTCCCTTTTCCTCTTGGTGTTGTATTTCTCTATCACTAATCCTCATCTTAGTTTTTGCTTTCAGTTCGGTCCAGTTGTGTGCTGATTTGGCCGACTCCATATCTTTTGTGCTGCCACGGTGGTGGGCTAACCCTCACCTTATCCTCCAGGTGTTCTAAATGAGCCATGGGTATCCTAGCAACCTGGCAGTGAGGTACATCTCGGGGTGCCAAGGCAGATGTGGGTGCACTGCACACCCACCAGTACCAACACTTAAATCGTTCAAAACAACTCTGCTGATGTTTTTCCCACAGTGCAAAACTGCGTCCATGCTTTAATTATAGCACAATACTGATCTCATGCAGCAGTGCACGCACACACACACACACACACACACACACACACACACACACACACACACACACACACACACACACACACACACACACACACACACACACACACTGTAACCCACTGAGGACAGGAATAAACCGCAGAAGAGAGGAGAGAATGCATCTGCTGTAGGCTATGGAAAGGAAAGGCTTCTCTAGCTCTTCTTGTGGGAGAGGGAGACTGTGTTCACAAAAACCTAAACATGTAGTCAGCAAGCTCTAAACAGGGGTTAGTGGAAGAGAGGTTTCCCTTCCATCATATTTTATTCACAGGAGTGCCACGCTGCCAAACAATATGTTGACTTTTGGACGAGGCTTCAGGGTGTGTGCTGCAAACTTCTGCTGGGAAAGAATGTGCTCTCTGTGTCATTTTGTTCCTCTGCTCTTGTCTATATTTGAACATGAGAATCTCCACTGTGGTAAACCAGATGCTTTGCACTGTGTTCAGATTGGGAGGTTTTGCTTGGCGTGGCCTGGTGATTAAATACTGGGAGAGAGGAGAGCAGCTGAGCAGATTGGATCTCTCTCCACAAGCCAGGATCCCCAAACTGCACAAATGGCTCTGTGGTCATAGCGAGATGAGAACTATTATCTTTCAGACTGCTGTATGCAAAGTATTTTTTGCTATACTTTTCCTGCAGAATTTGTTTAGTCAGGATAAACAATGAAAAACCAACATTTCATTGTCCCTTATCGAGTAAAATATAGCAAACACTGATGCATTTATATAAGATAAGGAGGCCTCTATAAATAATATACATCTGTTTAAAATAGCAGTATAAATGTAAGCAAAACATTTCAGTTCAACAAAGTGTTTTTAAGCAAAAGCAACTGAGCTATAGAAGCAGTCTCCCACTATTATTATACTGCACTTCCTATTTTGATTCCACATATTTCCTATCTTGTATTCCCATTTTGCTATCATCCTGATCTTGTCGAAACCCATCATCCCTGTGCAAACCTGAAAGTGCATATGGCTCTCATTTTGTGGGCATGGTTCCAGGGAGAGTGGTCCAGTCCCCCACTGCATTCAAAAGCTTTTCACACCTGGGTGTCAGGGGAGGGGCAGCTGCTGCACAGCCCAGCGCAGCACTCCTATTAACAGCTAATGAACTGCTCACCAGCTGGATTTAGATCTGAACTGGGTCTGAAAGGATTCAACATCTATATCTATTTTATATATTATCAGAATGTAATATTATGAATGAATATTGAGACATTTTGGGAAACATACTGACTCGCTTAGTTAAATGAGAAGATTGAGACCACTCTTTTGCCTGCAATTTAAATATGAAGATACTGTCAACAGCCAGTTAGTTTAGCTTAGCTTAGCATGTACTGTTGAGGTTTAGAAATAGAAATTCTCTTCATTAGCTGTGAAGTGACACTAATCTTGAATTAGAAGTTTTCTGAGGTCAGTTTAAGGTTGTATCTTTCTAGTGTTTGGACACAGCTAACAGCAGACCACACTTTCTAAACATAGATGACAAAAGATAGAAATAGACCTACAGGTATAACACTGTTATATAATTGTGAATAAATCTCACATTCTCACAATGTGATTTAATGGATGCCAGCACACTCCCTTGACCTGGACTGTCCACTAATAAACACATGAGCACAAGAGCAAAGCAGGAAAAAAACCCAATCTCAACCCTCCCTTTGTAGTTTGCAGTCTGGTGCCAATTATCCTGATTGGACTGGGCCTGCTGTGTGAAGGTGATTACATCCCAACACCAAAGCCACACACCATCAGGTATGGGACCACAAGAAAAACCTGAAATCAGAGATGGGTAGTTAGGGGGGTACAGGGAGCTGGGCATTGGTGTGGTCCAGCTGTGATTCACTCAACAAAATTGGACTTCAGTGTTCTTCACAGCTTGACTAATTGAAATCTGATTCCTTCACAAAATGGTGCACCATTTTCAAAAGTGGAAAGGCAGAGTGCTCTCAATTCCCTGATGCTTGTACCAAACTAGGCTTTACAAGGAGGCTTCCAGTAAAAACAAATATGTGGGATATGTTATTTCTGAAGAAGAATAGCAGTGGGCACACAGAAGTGGGTACACAGAACATTAAGCTGAGGCCAGATTTGATTTTGGGCCAGTACAAGCATACAAGTAGTTCCAGAGGCAACTGAGTTAACCACTCAATAATATCTGGGAACAAGAAGTACTCCCTCCCGCAGCCCAGGGCCAAGTGTTTACTAAAAAGCAGATTCATTTAAAGCTGCTATACACAACGCTTTTAGAAGAGGTGCTCCTCTCATACTTGAAATTATAAAGAAAGTATCTGTTTTCAAACTCTCAAGACAGTGCTGGCGGTGCTCAGGTACACTCTTTAATAAACAGCATGATAAGCCACAGCTGTCACTTTCATCCAAATATGGTGTTGGATACATAGGGTAAAACCTTTCCTCTCCCTATCTGCCTCACTTGCTATTGTTTAGACAAGCTGCTGTAAACGTCTGTCCGTGGGGAGGACTAGCAGAAGTTAGCTAACCTGTTTAAACTCAGCAGCTTTCAGAACTGCTTCAGCCCTCTCCTTATATAGACCTGGATCATCAGTTTGTGCGGCTGCAGCATTGCATTTCCCCTAGAGCAGCGGACAGTGCAAATGCACCCCTTCTGAAAGGGCAGCTCTCAGGGTCCAGGCGCCTTTTAGCTCTAGTGGACCCTTTTGTCTTTGTGAGAGTCCCTCTGTTCCTGTGCCGTTAATATTGCCACACTTTCCTCTCATATTATTAGCAGCTAAAAGCCCTGTGGCCTGCAGAAGCCAGTAAAATGCCGGGCCACACTGAGGACCAGTCTGTCACAACTGACCCTATTGATCTTCTCCCAACTACTGTGACATCTGCTCATCACTAATTGAGAGAAGTTTCTTGTATACAACTGTCAGCCGGTATAGTGCCAGGCTGCTGTAAAACTAATTCTGTCAATGGCGTTAACAAGTCGGTGTTGTTTACTGATAGGCACCGGCCAAGCACTGAAGAGGAAGTCAGGATCAGTGTTTTTATTTTTATTTTCCATTTGGAAACTTAACTCAACTTCATTCTTCTGTGAAAATGTGTTCATGAAGTAATTCCATGTGCAATCAGTATTTTAAACTCTAAAAGGAATGCTTTGACATTGTGGGAAATATGCTTATTCACTTTCTTGCCAAGAGCACCTCTAAAGCTTATTAATTAACATGTTACATATTGTTTGTTTAATCTGTACCAAAACCAGTGAGAAAAAAAGTGAAAAAAGAGTGAGGCACTATTTTTTTGCAGGGAGCAGGACCTTCCTGGAGTCTTGTCATCACTGTGAGGTTGCCCTCAACTTGTTTTTACGCTTCAGTTTCTGTACAGAGTAAACAAACCAGACATAACGTGTAAATACCACCGCCTCATATCCTCATATCAAGTGACATGAAATATGAGAGTGGTATCTCTCTTTTAATTTAACTCTTGGCAAGAAAGCAAATAAGCATATTTTCCCAAATGTCAAACTATTCCTTTAAACCTGCAAGACATGATCTACAAAATTTTTATGTCTATCTTTTGTTTAATCACTTTTGTGCTGTCTTTAGTATCTTATGGTGCCCTGTTTTTTGATGGTGCTCATTTATCATTATTTGTTATTTGTTTATTTTATTTTATTTTTTCAGATTTATTGCATCAACCCAATCAAGAAGTGACTGAGGATCCATATTCTGACCATATAATTTCTATTTTAACTCATTAGATCACTATCACATGGCATATGCTGTGCAGCGAGCCGACTGTACTGTAAAGCATGTGGTTGACAGAGATCCCAGCGCAGACAGCAGACTGAAGGGCACACATCACCTTAGGGTTCAGGGGTCAAGAGGAGCCACACTTCCTGTAGTCTGCACTGTCGAACCCCTGCTGACTGCTTTACTGGCTCTCTCATTGTTCAGATTTATCATCCCTGCCATTGATGTGGCCTCTTGCAGGGGCCATTAAAGACCAAAGAGCATCACCCTAAACCAGATGTTTCACCTAACAAAGTCCTCAGTGCAGGCTGTCACTGCAACATACAAAGTGCATGAAAGACTGATGGGCTCGTGAATAAGGTTTAGAAGTCCCTGACCAACATAAAGCACTCTAGCAAATGAAAGGATCTGTCCAGGTATAAGACATTCCTGCTATGGTTTTAATTTGAACAACCACATCCTTCGTTAGGAGAAGTCTATATACTGTATATTATAAACTAACAGATGACGTGTGCTGTAAATCCCACCAGTGTGAGACTGCCCTCATCTCTGAATGAACCTTTTAAGTGATTCAGTTTCCCATCACGGTTTACACTTTTTGATAACTGACAACAGAATAAAAACAGAATAATATTCATAATGTTGTTAACTACAACATTATGAACAAGCAATAGGAGAGCAGTGGTAACATCCATTATGTTTGGCATATGTATAAAGGAATGAATATGATTTTTGCTTGGTGTTGTATTTATTATTATTATTTTTCCCATTAACCACATGCCAAAACAATCTCAATAACAAAATTGTAAGCCATTTATGCATTTATGAAAGATCTTTTAAAAGATTTGTTCTGCACCTTTTTAAAAATGTGCTATACTGACATTATCTTGCTTCTGTAACTTAAGGAATTTCCAGTAAGAATAAAAAGTATGGTTTTATTCACAGTATGTATAAAACCATAATGTGTAGCCATTGTTGTCACAGTGAAAAATACAGTAGTCGCAGTTTTATATACTAGGAGGGCAGTGGGGAGTATGTTAAAAAATCCCCTATGGCTTAATTGGCTATAATTTTTTGTAGGGACACTGATATACCGTGACCTAATCAGTAACCATGTTGTTTTATCCTGTAAGTACTGTAATGGGACTTATAAGCAAAAACATAAGATAACAGATTTTGCCTTCTTTCTTTTTTCAAAATTTGTTTTTCTATCCCACGTTTGATCTTTACATGGCAATACCGACAAAGATTACAAACTTCTGACATTTATGCCCGGACATGGCACACTTGGCAATATTGAGTGGACTGAACTCATGCCAGAAAAAGCATCTCGAACCTTTATAGAGCCAAAAATCTCTGTCAGCAAGATGTAACTGGTTAATATTTGTAAAGATATAAGAGATGTAAATAGACCATCGGCTTCATGGAGTAACATTCCCACCCCGTCACCGACTGTCTTTGGACACAGATAGCGCAGAACATATATTTTACACATAATTTAGCTGTCAGAGTCCAGGGTGCACAGCTCATTTTGGAGTTATTTTGCTGGTTATGTGACATTCTGTGGGGCAGCTTTGTCTTTGGTGTGGGCGAGAGAGAGTCCCCTGAGGTCAGGGGAAACAGAGACAGAAAGACGATGAAAGAGATAGATACAGAATGAGTGAGTGGGAAAAAGAGACTTGGTTCTGGTGTGGCCTGATGATGTGACATGAAAGCTCTCTGTCACAATGGAGTCAGGACTGGAGGACCACCACCCCACACTGCCTGCTGGGCTACAGAAGCAGGACGTGGCTGCAGAGTCAGGGGGGCTAATGTGATCACATCAACCCTATTAGCAGAGTGCCTATGGAGAAAAGCAGCTGCACACAAAGGAGCACAGTATTCACCTCTTTTGGTCTGATAGAAGGGTGTTTGTGCCACATGCCTTCGTGATAAAGACATTAGCATCTACTCAAAGGCAGCAGTTCAGGCTGCTCAGTTTGCAGAAGATGTACATTTATTCTTGTGATGATAGTATGGTTTATCATTTGCCTAATGCGGGAAGCGGGAAAGGTACAGTAAAAAAGCATCATGCATGTTCATGGAATTTAGATGTAAAACAAATTTTGGTCCTACTCTGGAAAAGTAACACTCTTAGAGAGAGATGTTTCAGACGAGGGAACATTTTGCTGACTCAGGATGATGACAGTTCCCGAGTGAAAATCCTTATAATAGGTAATATCTCGATTAACACCTCTGTGCCATGTGTTTCACAGCTGTGGTCTGATGCGGAGCGTGACTGACTAAGCATACATGTGCTTACTCTGATCAGCCACAACATACCAACCAGTTAGACAGACATGAGAGCGGGATTGATCTTCTCATCCAACTCTTGGCAAGAAAGCGGATAAGCGTATTTCCCAAAATGTCAAACTGTTCCTTTAAAGAAACACAGGGGTAATTGTTAGATTTCAGCAGTATTGATACATTCCGCCATTAAAACATTATTTATGTTTTGCAGTTTGATTGAAAGACCGAAAAGCAAAATCTAATCTGGAGATGTGAGTAAACACATTCCTTGCCTAATTCAGATGATCTTGCAGTAAAAACATCAAACACAACACGTTTGTGGGTTTACCACTCAGTAGGAATGTGGATGTTAATTGCTGCTGGGCCAGTGTATTTGATCGGTACTAGGCAGAGTCAGCTGGTCTGAAGTCTGTTGCAGAGCGACACATCGCTGAAAACCAGCCAAGAGCACAGCCTGACTTAACTGTGTAAACACAAGCACTATCTCAGGTTTATTTGCCCTAGTTTGGCTGATGTATGTGTTTGTATTCAAATACAGAAGGTGAAAAGGTAGCGCAGATAAGAAAAATGGAACATAAATCGACTCCTGATTAGATCACACAGTGCTTATGTGATTAATAGTGCTGATAAGATTGGTGAATGAGGGCTGTTATTTGAGCTGATATAGTGCTGTGTAGACCCCAGTGGTTGTCATATGTATAATGCAGTGTCTTGGTAGATGCAAAGCGAGATCTTTTTCCTGCATGTTTTTATCATGCCTCAGGGCTGAGTCACAGTTTTATTTCTCTTGTCAAGTCAAAGACTTTCTCTTTTGTCACTTTTGTTTGTGTGGCTCAGGCACTGTGTTTGTGGGAGGGCTGATGGCTGTGTGGTAGGTGGGTGGTGACAAGTCACAAGGGGCCACAAGGTGACAGAGCTCAACAGCGGAGTAATTAGCAACACAGTGGTCCGTCTGTGTTGTCAGATGTAAAAGCTGCCGTACCTTTCGGCCCTATAGCTGCACAGACAATGCGGTGCCATGGGTGACAAAAATTAACATGAGGGCTGAAACATTTTTATTGTTGATTAATCTGCAAAAAATTTTTTCATTTTGTCTATAAAATGTCGGAAAAATGTGAAAAATTCCCTTTACAATTTCCAAGAGCTGAAAGTGACATATTCCACTTGCAGTCCAAAACATCCTGATAACTCAGAGGCTGAAACCAGCAAATGTTTAGCATTTTTGCTTGAAATATAACTAAAAACAACAACAATAAATTACTAATTTTCTGTTGGCTTTTTGATTAATGGACTCATCTTTTAGTTTTAAAGGATATATTGTAGGCATGACTTTTATCAATATGACATAATCACATAATCTTTGAGCACTAATAACTTAAATAGTGCATTGTATATTTCAATGGACGACTGATTCCTTTTAGTGCTCCAGCATCAAAATTTCAGGAATTTGAAATCTCAAAATTATCTAAATATATAAACAAGACTGTCCTCCTGTAAAATACAAGCCCCCAGGTCGTCTGTGCAAGCATCTTATTACGACCCAGAGTTACATTTTATTGTTAGACTCTAGTGGCCATGGTAATTATTACGGAAGCAAAGGAAGAAGTCAGGTGACGTAGAAATATAGAGCGACAAAGCTATTTGTTTGTTGCTCGTTCCCTGTTTTAAACCAATAGTTGTTTTTTTTTAACCATCCCACAACCTTAACTGCACGTTTATTATTGTGACCGTGACGACAAAGGTCCTCTGAATTATTTCAACTCAAACCTTGATCTTCTTCTAAAACCTAACCAAATAGTTTTTGTGCTGAAACCCAACCAAACTGTGACCATCCCAAAAGCTTAACCACATATTTATTATTTTAACCATGACAATAAAAGTCTGGTATGCCACCGCCCTTGGGATTCTATTTCAGGAAACGCTCCCATTGGTCGTATCAGTGGGGAGGGCAAATGACCGATATGGTTGTTCAGGTTGTAGGACTTGTTGTCAAAATGAACTTGATCAGCTTCTAATAGTGCCAGTTATAAATGAATCCGTTTTGTATTAATAATTCTGCCTCTGCAAAGCCATTTTTGATAAATGTAATATAACAAGACCAGTCCACAGCCATGCTAGCAGCTCTGTGAGGCTTAACTCTGGCTCAGTGGTGCTTTGAGGTACATACAAACTTTACCATGCTAAAACCATGCTCACAATGACAATACTATCATGCTGATATTTAGCAGGTTTAATGTTTGCCACATTTACCATTTTGGTTTAGCATGTTAGCATGCTAACATTTGCTAATTAGCACTAAACACAAAGTACAGCTGAGGCTAATGGGTCATTCATTTTGGCAAAATTAAAATTTTGAAATTTTTGAAATTTTGTTAAGAGTCATTTAACTCATCCTCTGGGGACCATGAATGTCTGTAAAAAAAATATTCATGGCAGTTCATGTAATGGTTGTTGGGATACTCCAGTCTGGATCAAAGTGTCAAAGTGGACTGACCAACATTGCCATCCCTAGAAATTAGTTTTGGAATTGAAAACATCCATCTGGTCTCATGGGGAAATCTTAAGTAGGCATTAACTTTGAACAGCCGTGCATGAGTAAAGTGACAGTTGTAAGTGAGTATGATTTTCTTCCCACGCTGCATCCTGCTTGCCGTTTCCCTTCGTTACAGACCTGGTTCAGCTGGTCTGAAGTCTGATTGGAGTTCCCACAATGTTCTGCCTTTGGTGGAAAAGTGATCCATCCCGTTTCTTGACTCATCATCCAAATCAAATTTTCTGTTATCCTGCCCTTCACATACTTGTTAAGGGACAGAGGGCGTGGCGGCAAGTACAGGAGGGACAGCAGGCCAACGAATATCCAGAAAGTTTCTGATTTTACAGCCAACACCTGCAGGAATTTTTTTATTCCAGCTGCTGATGGTAACTGGATATTACGAATGTGCTGTCTACTGCTGAGTAATGACGTGCTCCAGTGGCACTGCGCTTCTGGCAAATCCTCATGGTAGTGTGATTGTGCTGGACTGTGGGTTATTTCATTTCAGTTTCCCACCCTCTCTGTACGTGTAATAAAGAACACAAAAAAGGGTTCCCAAAGTACAACCACGATCATATGTGTGTCTGCTTGTGGATGTATGTGAACACACGGTCATGTGATAGACTCAGTCTTGCCAGGCGGGGTGTACCTCTCCATTAAATTAGCCTTCAGAAGTAATTACTGTTGTCAGATGACACCAATCAGAGGATCCGACAACAATACTGACCACATGACTGCATGCTACTCTCAGTCTGTCTGCCTCTGCCCCCTTGAGTAAAAGTGTGACTCTCATTAAAGTAACTGGTTTCATGTAAGTGACTACTGTAAGGCAGAGTCCAGTTTGAAAAAAGGAAAACGGATCTGTAAAATGAAAGTAGTGGTTCAGGCAGAGTAACTGTTATGGCACATAATGACTAATGTGCAAAGTTAAAACATTTTTGTGACATGTCACCCAACCTGTCTTATTTTTTCTGGTGCACTGTTGACTAAACTAAGTAATCACAACCAACGTCGGGTGGCATTAAGACTTGAAATTCTGGTTATGAAACCGAGAAACTAGTTGTTCTTAAATGTTTAGGGTTGCTTTGGTGGTATCACTTTGACCCAACTCATTTGTAATTATACTTGTCATGTCTATAACACTAGAAAATTTTCCAGAATTAGGTTATGCTTACGGTTTAACACACTCATGGGTTATTTGAAATTGTATTACTGCTTTAAAGTTAGTTCACATGCACAGCAATGATTGTAAAAATAGGTAGTGCTGAAAATAAACTGTAATTAATAGATTAGTGAACTGAAAATAATTTAACAACAATTTCAATGATCAGAGAATCATTTAAATCATTTTTAAGCATAAATGCCAGACATTTGGTAGTTCCAGCCTCTAAAACGCAGCAGTCATGCTGCTTTGCTCCGTTTTATATCGCTTTGTGTTCAGTATTCTTGGGTTTTTGACTGTTGATCGGACAAGCAACCAAACCGAACATGTCACTTTGTAGATTTGGACCAATGATGGGTTTTTTTCACTATTTATGACATTTTCTAAATTAAACAACTAATAATTAAATTGGAAAAATACATAGCGCTAGCGATTGCGATACCTTAGCAGGTTAGATTAGTCTACATGCAATGGTACGGTAATCACCATCATAACAAACCAATATTATATTTGTTAAGCATTAAAGTTCATTCTTTGACTTAACCAATCGCATCTCAAGTTTCACTTATGAGCCTTTTCCGGAGCTTTTAGCAATTACTGAGCTTGCTACTATTATACTATATATACTACCTTAATTTTTCACTTTTAAGAACAATAAGTCTTAGAAG
The DNA here is from genome assembly GCF_016859285.1 of Xiphias gladius. NCBI lineage: Eukaryota > Metazoa > Chordata > Actinopteri > Istiophoriformes > Xiphiidae > Xiphias > Xiphias gladius. The sequence goes on along the minus strand of NC_053420.1, from coordinate 17,779,796 downwards.
TTAAATTAATTAAAATTAGATTATAGCAGCTACTTAGCTTGCATGTCAAAACATTCATCACCCTGTCAACTGAGCAAACTCCATCTGCTGATGCAGACCGCATGGTACAATTATAAGCTCCAGAAAAAGCTAGGATGCAGACCTTGATTTGAGATTGTCTTGTCATATATATATATATATATATATATATATATATATATATATATATATATATATATATATATATATATACATGTTGTTATCTCAAACTGATACAAATTAACTGAAAAAAATAGTTAACCAATCAAGTTTAAGTTAAAAAAAAGGGCAAACTCAAATGCTTGAGCACCGATAGTAGATTATGCTTAGCCAATCAGTACTGAATAAATTGAAATGGACCTAAAACTATTAGAACAGGACAATATATGCTGTGTGTACAGTGTGTGTGTCAGCTGAGTAGGAGTGAGAGGTGAAAGGGGCTGAGGGGGGTTTGACAACTCTGAGTTTAATATTTGACTCCATCAGTCGTACTGAGGCAGTCACTCAGCCATGCGGTCTGCATTAGGACTGACAGCTTTGTTTAAAATCAACAGTAGTCCAGGTGTGGCAGACGGCCATCTGGTGCCTGCAGTTGCCCACCTCCTCTGGGACGTGTGTTGACACAGGGGCCATGAGGAGGACGTGCCTCTCTGCCAGCCAGGAGCTTTTACCTCTGCCAAAATACTGCTGCACTGAGAGATTTTGTGGATGCTAATACTTTACATAAGTTAAAAACATTTACGTCGTACAAAATGGCATTATCGATCATTTATTGTATATTTCCATGTTAGCTATGTAGGTAGCTAACAGGCAGTTTATACCCATTCCCAATGGCTGCAAATGTAGAATAATTTACACCCAAGACTATGACTATATGCTTGATGATTGATACTACTCTCATGTGTGTATGGTAAATATGAAGCTACAACTAGCAGCTGATTAGCTTAGTTTAACAGTTAGACTGGTAACAGGGGTAAACAGCTAGACTGGTAAACAGCTTGCCTTGCTCTGTCCCACGGTCATTTTTACACTTTGATTTTTGTACAAAGTATTAATAAATAATATATTAATAAATATAGTTAGTGAGTTTTAGATGTGCGGTTAGGTGGATTTTGTTACCTTTGGACAAAGCTAAGCTAGCTGTTTCCCTCTGTTTCCAGTCTTTGATCTTCGCATCTAACTGTCAGCAAAGTGGGCAAATTTCCCAAAATGTCAAAAAATTCCATTAAGTGCTGGAAAAAGAAAATAACGTAAGGAGAAAGGTTGAATTTATTTACATTTTGGGCCAAAAATGAAGTGGGCATGTGAGAAATATGTAAGGAATCACACGCCAATGTTGACCATTTTCTGCATTTTCGCTTATTTCCCACATCAAAATAATTATATTATCTGCGAATTTGGTTAATGAGGGAGGCATCTCGTCTCTCACATGATAATATAACTTCACCCTCTGACCCTCTCTTTACCCATATGCTTTTTTTTTTTTTTTATCCTTGAAGTACGGAGGCGCTCATTGAAGGTTTACCACACAACAATGAAACAAAGAAATTGGTGAAGCTAATAATTGACCTCATGCACATCTGGTTTCAATGGAGATTTCTCCATTGAAACCATGTTGGTTAAACTGGTCCAAGATGTCCAAAGTCTTTTGAAATGGGGTTAACAGTAGGTTTAAAGTTTGGAGTCAAACTAAAGTTTCTCTTCACTCCAGCATATAAGAAATAAATCTCTGAAAACATAAACAACCCGTGGGGCATCATTATGTGATATGTGTGATGTATCATATGTGTGTGACTGCGCGGCCTCCACTGACGTTTTCTCCCATTTTTCTCAGCATTTCTATTTACACTCGGACTGCTCTGGCATACATCAGGACAAGAGGTCACTAAACAAGTTCAGCCGTCATAACAAATTATCCATAGCCAGACACAGTGTGAGAGCCATGACCAACTGGTTCGACAGCGAAGTAAAGCGAAATCTGCGTAAACAAATAGCACATCTTAAATGACAAATACCTGCAGGGGTCTATTCTGCGGGAGGCACAGTTTAAAATGCAAATGGTTCATCAGTTTTATCGCAGTGAATTGAGAAGACATCAGACAACAGAAAAGATGAGTTTGGGGGTCAGCAGGAAGTGAAAATGTCAGACAAAAAAAAAAGGAGTTGAAGGAAGTGGGAGACTGAAAGATCTTTGAGACCATACAATGTCTGCTTTCTGTCTTTCTCCTCAGTGTGGCCATCTTGGACTGGAGAAGGACTCTATTGTGTGAACATCTAGCAAGGGTTCTCTGTCTGGAGCCGTTGAGGGACAGTTAGTGCCATGAACATGCTGTGGAGCACCACAGGAAGACAACTTATCAAGGTCACTCTTCTGACCTCAGTTTCCTGCCCATTATAATGACCAATTGTGTGATGGGGCAGCTTGCAGGCCTGCATTCTGATTACTGATTTCCCACCCAGCATTTTCATTACAATCTCCTCTGCAAAGTTCTTCTCTCTTCTGGTATTTTATTCCTCGTCAGCATTTGCTCCTTTCCTTCCCTCTCCTCCTCATAGCAGGATTTATGTCTCTTCTCTCCACCTCTTCTTATCTCTCCACACCTTGAGTTCACCGAACTGCGAGCCAGACAGGCCCACTCTCCCACACTGCTCAAGTCTCTGATGATTCCTGTGTCTGCAAAATGTGGGCACGAAAAGACGTTACATTGCTTTCCCGCGCTTTGAATGTCAGTCACATGAGCCACTTCCAGCCAAGAAAGATGGACATAGATGAGTGCAAAAATGTCCAACGTTTTATCAGTCATTTAAAGCACAAAGGCATTTTTATAGGTCAGATGCAGGGTGCTGTGGGTAAAAAGCCCCCATTAAGCCCTAAAATCAGAGGACACTGGGCACATGTGGTCGTCTTTTTGTGCACGTGTGTTGTCGTGCATTTCTGTATATAGGGCAAAACGCCACAAGCCAGGGTTGAACTGATGTTTTTGCCAAAAAAGACTGGATTAGATCCATTCAAAATAGTGTCAGAGCAGTTTTGGAGACACTTTAAAAAAAAAAAACTGCTTGCTTTTAACTAAAAATACATCATCTGCTTTCTGGTTTCTGGATTCAGGCGAGTTCTTCAGAGGAGATTCTGGTTTATCAACTGTATCCATCTGTGTCTATTGTATCAAGGTAAACTATGTGAGAATGTTTGTGTTTATGTGTGGGTGAATATTTGTGTTTGGCAGTGTGTGTTTGACTCAATCAGGCTGTTGGAGTGGATGACTTGCTTGTGTGACTACAAACACACATTGGGCCATGTGGTTGTGAAAGGACTCTGAACGGCCAAAGACACTCTCACACTTGCATCCTCAAACAGCAGAAGCATGAGGGAATGTGGAGATTTTTTCACCATATGTGGCTTTGGCACCTATCAAAGGCTTTGTCTGGCAAGCTTTCTTTGTGGTAGTTGTGACAGAGTGACAAAGAGCTGCATAAAGATTTAACTGTATTTCTAAATGAAAGTCTCTGTCGCATTGTCTCAAACATTTGCCTTTTCCAAGTGGACTTTTTGGGCTCTGTCTTTTTCTTTTTTTTGACGATGGGGAAGTTGCTGTTTTATGGGCTGAAAAACGAGGCTCTGCAAAAAATAGAAAAACCATTAACTGTCTCCAGAGAAGCTAATGTTTTTTCCGTTCTCTTTACTGTTGCGTTTTCTCTGTTTTTCCAAGGCACTGTGTGGAGACATCTAGTTGGCAACAAGCTGCAGGCTCTGTACAGGTCTTCGGTTGTTTTGCTGAGCCAAGTGTGGGTGAAATGGGACATGAGACGACACAGGTTCAGGCAGGTCCTGAGGTACAGCAAATTCAGAGTAAGAAAAGATGGCAAAGAATAGCATTACATTCCAGAAATGGTTGCTGTTTGTTCAAAAGTAAAAGTCTGCAGCACAGCAGAGAGTGACTGTTTCTATTATTACAGAAACCGATAAATAGCTTCATCGAAGGAAAAAGCTCATGGAAACACATAACTGTCATGCACATGGTGAAATGATAACACCGACAGCAAAGCTATTATTCTTATTATACATGTAATTATTATTGATTTTCTGCAGAGAAGAATATTAGATCGATGCTGAAATTATGCTACTTTAGCAGAAAGCCAATATGATTTTTTTCTGCATGGGTGTTCTGCTCTTTTCTTGTAACAATAACTGTATAAGACAAGGTTTAATGGGTATAAAACCTTTTTTTTTTCTCATGTAGGAACATTTAGAAAAATGTAGCGTATATCGATAAAGGCTAAAATATCAATTCATTACATAAATACAAAACGGTCTGCAATTTTAGCCTCTAATGAGGTAGTTTTATTTATACTATGGGATTCTGGGTTTGCTTGTAAAGCCGTGTGTTGTACTGAACAGAGGAAGTAGGGTCTGACCTAAGAGGCCCCGTTTGGCCATGAGAACCAAAGCAAAGTCTTCTGGGATATTTTGTCCATGTCGCCTCGTCTGTTATGATTCCCGCGAACCCCCTCTTCCGGTTTATAGTAAGCAGAAGAAGACAGCAGCTGCGTGGTTTCTAAATAAAGTTTGTGAGATGATTCCCTGATTTTCTGTTCAAAGTATATCTGGTCACAACAAAAAGGATATTCTGATGGTTAGGTGGTTTGGATTGCATGATACACACTGTAAAAGGAAATTTACATTGTCAAATAATGATAGATTTTTATTTTCATTATTCTTGAAATGTCCAGATTATTAAGAATAACTAGATAACTGATGTTAATTTCAGTGATACTCAAGTATTATAATTCCAGAAATTCTACTGCGGGGGTCCACTGGCAGATTGTATAGTATTATATTTGTATAGTATTATGATATATATTATGATATATCAGAGTAGGAACGGTAGTGAATTAATGACTCTGGAAATTATTTTTTCATCCTGGTCAGGTTATAATGGGGGAGTTTTGCATGGTGTCTAAGAGCAGGATCACTGAATGAACTGACAAGTGAAGGTCTGACATTAAATGATCTTTCTGGTTTTATTTAGCTAGCCGTGTCATAGCCAAGAAAAAGAAGGAAATAAAACAAAAAAAGGACATTAATCCCACTCATGCTTTTTCAGACTGCAGGGTAAACACCCCCCCCACACTTCACTTCCTGCCTCCCTCTCTCCTAGTTGATAGGTTAATAGGAATAGGCTGCAAGTATGTGTGTGTGTGTGTGTATGTGTCTCAGCAGTCATCAGAGGAGTAATGACATCCATTTTATCTAGTGTGCAAAAGGTGGAGTGAGCTCTGGCTGAGTGTAGTTACAACACAGCTCACTGCCATTCGCCCACTTCCGACCACTTTCTCCCACTTTTAGTCTTCCAAGAGAGAGACAGAGCTAATGAACCTCTATACACAGTAGCTCTGTTCACACATTTTACTTGAGCACTTGTTCTTTGTTCGTATTTATTCACAGGAGTGCAGTGAAGGAGTATGGTTTTCATGAGTCCAGTGCAGTGAGAAGAAAAACATCAAGTAAATCCCAATGGAGCAGAGAAATAATAACGTGACATCTGAACAGCCCTACATTGAAGATTAGATTAGAAAAACACTAATCAGCAGCACAAAAATCTGCATCCAACAATCTCCTGCAGTGTCGGCAGTGGTATATGACGTCGGAAACTGTCAAGCAGGAATAATTTAAGGTCCATCTTTAAGTACACGGTTCAATAATCCTGAATATGGCTTCTATGACAGTTCCAGCATAGTTTCACAGGTAGAAGCTCTAGTTAGAGCTTCAACACACAACAATCACAGAGATGAGGAGTTTCCCTACATTTTTAATTCCGGGCAAAATGTAATCACAGATTCATGATGTTTCTGTAACTTTGTTGAGACAGAAATTAAAATTTAATGGCCAAACAGCATTTTGTTGCTGTTCAGTCATGTAATGGTTCCTTGGCCTCTGTTCTTCTGCAGCTGTTGGCAGAAAGCTTTAGGGTTCAACAAGTTGCACATGAACTGATCTGTTATTTGCCTGGACACATCTTGGATTTCTCCCCTGAGGATCCTCCTCACCACTGACACATCACAGCTAACCTGATGTTTCAGCATAAATTCTCTCTTCTCTGGAAAGAACGCAACGAACTCTAGCCTCGGCAGGGAAATACATCATGAGCAGGATTTTTTAAACACACACTGTGGCACCAACAGGTTGATGTTTGCATTTACTTAAACACTTCATTTTGCAATTAGAATTTTTTTGTCTGTTACAGCTGTGTACGTTTTTGTCAGCTGGGATTGATTGTTCATTTTAATATGCATTCCAGTAACCGTTACTTTACAGTAGTGAGAAATTAATTCCCCACCATTAGTGATGCTTTACTACACTCCATACTTAAGTATACTTAAGTATATAAAAATGCGGGTGTAGTACACAGAATAGTGGACTATGATGTGGACAACATTCGCTTTTCGAGATACGTTTGAGTACTGTGTGGGATCCATCGCTTCCTCTTTCCTCTCCTCTCATACCCTTTCCTTGAAGGATTCTCAGTCAGCTGGGGAAAGTGATACATAGATGCACTTATGCAGCTGCAAACTTCTGGGAACCAGCGAGCTCAGCAGCGTGCCGCGGTGACATACCACTATGCGACTTAGATAAACAGGCTAAGACAAATGACACCCTGTAAGAACCGTTTCTCTTCTCTAACCTCCCGTCTCCTTGATATCAGACATGATTGGTGAGAGTGGCTGCGGCAGGGTGCATGGGAAATCCCTTGTGGGAAAAACCTTTATCTGTACCATGTCTGGTGCTATTTCTCCTCTGAATTGATGAACAAAGTGAATACGTAAAGGCAAAGGTGAAGTGATCATTACCTTATCTTGGTGCATATGTCACTCCTTTGTATCAGCGTGTTTTTACCCTCCCCAGTGAACCCGCATCTAAAAGTACCATTAAGCAATGTGTGTGGATGAGTTGGTACCATCTGTGAGGCTAGTCCGCAACAGTTAAATGAGGCAGGGGCCTCTTAGTGAGGCGTTATGCTTCATAAAGCAAAGAGGAGAGTAAACTTGTGCTCCCTCTGCAGCCAGCTGCTTTGCCTCTCTTCACCTCTTTCTGCGTGGACACATGGGGAATTACCTCATCAGGCACACAGCGCTCTGTGTTGATACAGCCTCTGTTTCTGGCCCATAAATAGCTTCGTCGCCCTGTTGAAAGCCTCCCCAAAAGATTCAACTTTTTGGTGAGTAAGAGCAGAACTTTTTTTGAGCACACCGAGTCCCCTTGGTATCTTACAAGTGTGCTCCAAAATGTGTTCTAAAATGGACCTAACTAACTCAAATGCCCTTATTAGTCCAACAAGTCTGCACATCTGAGATATTATCGTGTTTTCAATTTATCTTTTTGATTACACGCCAATTACACTAAGCCATGCATCTTCAAACTCCATCGTTTATCCCCAGAGTATCAAATTTCCAAAGAAAACAAAGGAATTCACATTAATTTGCTTTACTGCAGAGAGAGTAAAAGCCTCATTTAACTTATCTGGCAGTGAGGAGTCACTGTCTGACTGTAATGAAACTCTGGCAGAGGCTTCATTCAAATGAGAAATGTGTTCAAATGTCTCCGAGGAATTCAAACTTATATGAACCAAAACATATCGTGTGTCACATGCAAGACGTGAATATCATAAATAAGGCTACATAGAGTTTAAATTATGAGAACATTTTTTATTTCCAATAGTTTAATCAAAGCATATAAAAAGTGGGGGGAAAAAACAGTCATATAAAAATAAAGTGACTCTGAGGTTTGTCCATCTGTCTGTACATGGCTTTACATGGAAACCGATGTGTCAGATGTAGCCGATGATGTCTTTGCAGATTATGGGCTGTCGGCTGCCTGACTTCATGAGGGCTGCGAAGTGGTAAAAATCTGTGTCCAGCTCATTAATGCCTGAGTGGGACTGGTGGAAAAAAGGGACTTTGGGCTGCGATGCCACAACTGGACAGGACAGGCGCTTTGGAGCATTTGCAGCTCTGTTAACATGAGCAGGGTCTGAGGATCTCATCCTCACTCTGTCCTCTACACTCTTGGAAAGCCCAGCTAGTCTCCTTCTCATGTTGACAAAGAAACCGCTTCCCAGTCTACGTTTCGAGCTTGGCTTCAGGTCAGTGGGCTCAGGGCAGTCTGGCAAGTCCATCCAGTTCTGTATGAGGTCTGCAAAGCTGTTGTCTCCCAGAACCAGAGGTTGGCGGTTGCGTCCCCTGGTCAATAAAGAGTTTGTCCAGTCCTCTGGGTCGCTGACCTCAAACGATGTCCACCTCTCTAGGCAGGCGTCGGAGGTGGATTTAGGTCGGATACGTCCACTTGGTGCTCTGTTTGTGCGGAGGCAGGCTGAAGAGGACACCCGCACATTCCGCGTCCTCCTGAGAACAACCCCTTCATCCTGCCATGACGCCTCAGAGTAACCTGAATCAAACTCCAGACTCTTCTGGCTGCTGGGAGAGCCCAGGCCCAGTCTGAGGCTCAGGCCCAGCCGACTGCTTGAGTCGTCGTCCTCCTCCTCCTCCAGGGGACTCGCCAGGCAGCAGGCGGAGTCGTAGGTACTGGCCGTGCTGGCATCAGACATCCGCAGGCGCGTGCGCTGCTCTCTTTGCAATGCTCGCTGCTGACAAGCCCGTGCCACGGCAGAGTGGCGTGCTAACTCTGGGAGTTTGGCGCTGATGGGAGCGAGGGGGCGTCTGGCTGCAGGGCAGGTCTTCCGCAGTTGTTTCAGGTCTTGCAGTGACCTCATCATATACTGCATGTGCTCCCGTAAGCAGTCGCCTGAGTCACGTAAGCAGAGCTGAGCGGACAAAGGAGAAAGAGTCAGACCAAAGCTGGCAGTAAGTCACACACCATGGCACGTCAGTAGAAACAGCGAGGAAATGCAGGTTACTGGAAAATTCAAAGCCTTTCTGATGAACTGTTGCTGAAAGGCTCAAATAATAACAAGAGTTGAGTAAATGCAGAGTATCATCGGGACTGCCTCATGGGCAGGCTCCGGCTTGCCCAGAGTTCCAACCTATGAGAGATCCCCTTCTCTCTTATTGTGATATTAAAGGCCAGCCGACCTGCTTTTCAACGGCTCTTCAATAGACAGATTTCAGCACAAAGGAACATATCTATCCGTTAATTAACTCAGCCACACCGACAACTTGAGCAACCACCCTATTTTCATTGACTCGGGAGTGATTCAACTGAAAGCCCAGACAGATGTTATTACAGAGAAGTCTGCACCAATGCCCAGGCTCAACTATTTATCTACATAGTGAGACAACTCCAGGGCCAAAGTAAAAACATCTGCAGTGTATCAAGGAGTACTGGGGTCTTGTGGATCTTGATTTAGTTGCAGGGGTCCTGCCTCTTTAAGGGCGCAGCTTGCTTGCCTATGAAATTCACCAGTGACATACGAAGGAATATAATACTCCTGTTTCCTGTCTGACTCACGGTGCTGATTGGTCAGAATCAGCCAGTGAGCGACGGTGGCTCACTCTCAAACTCAAACAGGGCATAGGAGATCATGTGACAGTGTGTGTGTGTGTGAGAGTAAGTTTAAGAGTAAAAATTAGGCAAATATAAAGGAAGAGGAGGCCCCTTATTCTTTGTAAACAGGGACTATGACGTGATTAACGTATCCCATGCACTGTCTAGGCAAAGGTAAGCTTTTCTATAGGGGTTTGTCTGCTTCATTTCGGTCTTACAGAGCTGAGAGCAAAACTGGGACTTCCAAACTGTGCAAAAAAAAAACCCCAGCTAAGTGTGATGCTGCCGTAAAAAAACAAGAGACTGAGCTGACAAGGAGGCGAGCTATGTGGGCACAGTCGGGCGAGGAGGAACACGGGATACAGGTTCATGTGGCCACAGAGGTCACATCCAACACCAGCCGACAGAACAGCCCATTTCTTTCCTCCACTGCTGCCACTCCACCAACCTTTGAACCTGCGTGACCTCTCCGCTCTCAGTCTACACTGTCTATTAAAGTATTTGACCCTGCTGAGGGACCTTCTGTCTCCATTTTGTTTTCACCATAACTCTGCTAGATGTTGCAAGAACTTGAGAAGGAACAAAGCAGGAAATGTGATAGAAAAATGAACAAAAAAAAAAAACAAAACCAAACAAACAAAAACAAAAAACAAACGGACTAGGAAACGGTTCATCACATAATGAACACAAACTGAGTTTCTACTCATATGCTGATAATCACTGCATGCCTGCTTAACAGATATAATCACACGCTGCACAAAAGCAAAACAATCAACTGTCATTACTTACTCCAGCAAATGCTGTGCACAAACTCTTGAATTCACGATATAAAGGCATCGAGCATCGCTGACGGCTCAGCCTTCTGCTGCACTGGCAGATGTTGCCCCCATATGTTGGGAGACTCCCGGGCTGAACTTCTGTTCAGATCAGCCCAAAAAGAGTTCAACGTTTTTACTGCTGACATCTTTTGTGAAAACACCGCCCCACGTGAGCCAGTAACAGTGTCCGCAGCCTGAAGTAAAAGGGCGTCAGATTTTTGTCCATTAAAAAAAAAAAGTTTATAGAGAGAAAAGGAACTCACCATTTCTTTTCCTCTCATCTGTAAAATTCAATTCCTGCAAGAGAAATTACAGACCAGTTTTAAATCAAGACCACACAGACATAATCCCTCTAGACGGACTCACAGAACATATATAAGGAGCCAGCACCCACTTCTGATATGAACGCTTCCGTCCAAATTCAACAATCGGTCCCCATGAAGAGGAAAACGTCCCGGCTCGTTGAGACGTGGTCCGGGGCTGCAGTGTCACCAGACGCCTGGGTTCCAGCGGCCAGACCGGAGGCAGATGTGCTGAGTGAGAAATTTCGGCCCTGCTCGCCTCCTTTTACAGCTCCGCGCTCAGCAGCCAGTCACGGCGACCTGGGTCTGAATGAGCCAATCAGAGCGCAGGAATGTCCCCGCAAACCCAGCAGCTCCGTGTGCAACTGCAAGAACTGCAGAGAGGGTCCCCTGACAAGTCTTAGACCAGCACGGGATGGAGGTATATATATATATATCCTTTCGTTTTTGAATAGTTTAGCTGTTTGTATCAAGTTGACTGTCAGGATTAAGCTGTCGATGTGAACATGCTCTTCCTCTCTCAGTTTCGTAAAGTCTAATTTTGCAGGAGAGTCCCAAGAACAGTCTTATGGACATTTGGCTCTTCTGTCTCTACTCGCCCTTTGAAACATTTTGACTTGTGTCACTTCAAGTCTTTACAAATATTCACATCTAAGAAGGTGGTATCAGTGGATTTCCAGCAATTTTGCACATCAAATGAGTAATTAAGTGATTATTAAAAATGTTGCCAGTTTTCTGTTGATCAACCAATCAATTCATCTACCAACTGTCTCATCTCTTATTCTGGTGCCTTTGTGTTATTAAAACTTGTGAGAATGCAGGCAAGACATGTTTTTTTTTATTTACTAGCACTTCTTTCTCTCTTGTATATTTTTTTCCAGACCTGCCTGTCATTATAGTAATTGAACTAAAGCTTGTCCTGCTGATGGCTCAGTTGTAAATCACTGAATCAGAGTGTAAACAAAATGCCTAAATGTAAATGTAGTAATCTGCACTCTAATTGGCCATTGAGCCCGTAGTCCAGACAGTCGTGTGGCACTCGACTTTCCATTCACCCTATTCACTGAATGGATGTTTATGCAAATCTGATGGGCTGACAGGATTGTTTTTATATTCATTACTGTTTGGGGAGCAATTCAGATCTGATAGTTTGCTGTTCAAGTGCAGATTTATCGCCATTAACATGTAGGTTATCGTGGCATGTCCTGTCGTGCTTAATCGAGATGAGCCAGTAACACGACCGTAATGTGAAATACAACCTTTGGCATTATGATCGTATGATTAACTTGATCACATTTAAAGTGTCACAGTCCCAGGTTCGTCCAAAACCATTTGACTATAATTTGATTTTGAGCGCTTTAACACGGAAACATAGTCATGTGATTTTTCCCTGTTGAGCTCTCTGTATAATCCTTGAACATATTTTCACATAAAGCCCCAATGTACAGCAAAAGCTACAGTACAGGCAAACATTAGAGTATGAAAATAGTATAGAATTTGACAGAGTGCAGTCTGAGTGCAGGGTCTTTAGGGTGCCCCCCACCCTGACGCCCTCCACTCTAAAATCCACCAGCCCATACACTCTACAGTATGCATTAAGTAATTACACCGGGCCGCTAATGGAATTGTGATTATTTCAATTTTCTACTCAGGCTGACCTTTATCCTGAGCGTCTTTTTTTTCCAAACGCCTAATGGATTTAATTGTTGTACGAGTTTGAGAGCACAATCCATGTCCATTAAGGTCACTGATGAATTGTTTACTCTCCGTCTTTACTGTGCTTGATTTTATAATCATGGTAACGTTTTCTTATCAGTTTTCATAAATACTACGGCAGTGATGAATGCTCAAGTGACCGAGTCTGAGGCACAAAACACGCTTTTACATCAGTAACCCTGGTTTCGACCAGTCTGTTCCTCCTGCTCCCTTGTGCTCCACAACGACAAGATGTCGTTTTGAAGCAGCAGATTTTAGGTTTGTATATCACTGCTGCTGCTTCGAAGGTTCTACCAGACTGAACACAACAGGACATAAGAGAGCATCTTTCTTTCACTGTTGGTTGGACAAAAACTGAAATCATATAGTTGCGGGTAATTAGACCAGATGTGTTGTGCCTCCGAGAAGCTGGACGAAATAGTGGGACTGGTGGAGTCTTCACAAGTAGAACTGCAGTGCCCTCTAGTGAAAGTACAGCTGAAGGGTTTAGGGACTTGGATTCAATGAAATTGTTTACAGAATGGTAGCAGTGTTTCTATTTTTTACACGTATAATTAATTATTTTTTAATATTCAGTTTTCATTTACTATTTTTATATATGCTGTCATCACTGTGTTCCTATTATATTTGGCTGAAGAAGGTTTAACTGTAACAACAAAACTATTGGACCCATGTCTCCTCATGATTTGGTTTTATCACACAAAACTCATGAGTCATGTTCCTGCTGTAGCGTTAAGTCGTCAATGTATTTCTTCTCCTTTTGGGCCAGTCAGTGAACATACACCACATCAACTTAGTGAGATTATAAAACTGGATGTCTCAAGTGAGCAAGTCTTATTTATCTCTTTATAGAAATGTATATATCTGCATGAATAGGGGTATAATAGCAGTATCCATTAGATTCCATTAGAGCCTTTGTAAAGTATAATGATTTTGTCATGTTGTTTTCATTTTTCATGAATCTGCATGTCGTAATTTCAGCACAAACTTTTTCTTTTTGACCTTTTTGCCTGCATACAAAGGTCAACAGTAGAGCGGTGACAGAAAATGACACGAGGGGAAATGACTCAGAAAAAAGGACCTCGGCTGGAATCGGACCAGGGATGTTGCAATCACGGTATATGGTATGTGTCGTAACCAGCGAGGCACCTCAGTGACCCTTCTCGGGCATATTCAGTGTCCCGGTGAGCACAATAGCCAGAAGAGTTAAATTAACTTATTTAACGAGTTAAAAAAGGGATAATTGATCAAGTGTTGGGGCAGATTGTTCCTAGATGAGGAGATGTGTCTGTAGATACTATAAGATTTCTCTAGACTTTGAGGGGGTACATTTAGTGTGGTAACCACATCTGGCCATGATCATACATGTGAATGAAGACAGAAATGAACCCCCACGATGTAAAACCTTGAGTTTCCTCTTTGCTTGCAGAAGTTGCAGTGTTTCAAAGAACCTGCAAGCTCCGGCGCTCATTTACATCGTATCGTCCTCAGACCTAGTCCACTCTCACACCCCCCGTGAAATCTCTGGCACTGCATAAATGCATAAAAAGAAGGCAAGGCTGGCAGTTTGCCTGTCGCATGCCTTTGCAGGTCTATGTAGTTCACCGTCACTTGTCCTTAGTCCGTCTCAGTGTGAGTATATTACTGTTCTGCAGGGCAGGAGCCAGGGGGGAGGGCTGGTGCACTGGGAGACTGTCATTAAGCTAGTACAAGCATCATTAATTAGAATTAGCCCTATTATCTGTGCGGTATGGATTATGCCAGTAACAGCCTCTCATCTGCTTCACATGCTCCTGCATCACACCCAAGTCAGGCTGAAGCGCAACACTGGATCTGACCGGACGGGAAAATGTCCCACTCCACTGTTTGACCCTTGGCCGAACGAACTTACAGATGGTCTTCTTCTCGCCTTGTACCCGGGAAACACCTGCACTGACCTGACACAGCAGTGACCGAGCAGTTTTTTTTATTTAAAAAAAAAAAAAAAAAAAAAAAGACTCCACCGGACATGGACAACCGCAGGAACAGCAACAGATCAAATTCGGCTGCGTTTGGGAAAATTAGTTGTTTTTGTTTGCTTTTTCTTCGGTGTCGTGTCTTAGCGTTTAAACGAACTGAGCTGCGCGAGGCTGACCAGGTGACTGACGCCACGCACCTCAAAAGGCCGCTAGATGGCGCCCTCAGCTCGTCTAAGAGCACCCCTTCAGAAGGAAGTCACGCTTTAAACCGACCTGTGTGCGCCATTGGCACAGAACCGAATCACCGAAAGAGACGTCTCGGCAGCGTCTGATAGCTACAGGCCAACGCTGGTCCAGGAAAGTCGACAAGCCGAGCGGAGACCAGAAACGGACACCTGCTCCTGTGCAGTTTTCAGATCGACGTTCTCTTTCCAGCATTTGAGGAGGAGGAGGAGGAGGAGGAGCAGCTTATTAAACACCGCACTCTACCTGCCCGTGACGAGTAGCCACCGAACCATGCGCGCCTGGCACCCGAGAGCGACACCTTCGGGTTTTCCTTGCAACCAAACACTACCGCACTTTTTTGTTACGGCGACTGTTCTGAACTCCCAAGTCCTCCCATTGTGTTGATGTCTGCAATGTAATCCCCCCTGTGGCAACGGTGCAGACAAACGTGTGAAGCTGTCAGTGTGTTTCAGTGAGTCCACCAGAAAAAAAAAAAAAGGACTCCACCGGACATGGACAACCGCAGGAACAGCAACAGATCAAATTCGGCTGCGTTTGGGAAAATTAGTTGTTTTTGTTTGCTTTTTCTTCGGTGTCGTGTCTTAGCGTTTAAACGAACTGAGCTGCGCGAGGCTGACCAGGTGACTGACGCCACGCACCTCAAAAGGCCGCTAGATGGCGCCCTCAGCTCGTCTAAGAGCACCCCTTCAGAAGGAAGTCACGCTTGAAGCCGACCTGTGTGCGCCATTGGCACAGAACCGAATCACCGAAAGAGACGTCTCGGCAGCGTCTGATAGCTACAGGCCAACGCTGGTCCAGGAAAGTCGACAAACCGAGCGGAGACCAGAAACGGACACCTGCTCCTGTGCAGTTTCAGATCGACGTTCTCTTTCCAGCATTTGAGGAGGAGGAGGAGGAGGAGGAGCAGCTTATTAAACACCGCACTCTACCTGCCCGTGACGAGTAGCCACCGAACCATGCGCGCCTGGCACCCGAGAGCGACACCTTCGGGTTTTCCTTGCAACCAAACACTACCGCACTTTTTTGTTACGGCGACTGTTCTGAACTCCCAAGTCCTCCCATTGTGTTGATGTCTGCAATGTAATCCCCCCTGTGGCAACGGTGCAGACAAACGTGTGAAGCTGTCAGTGTGTTTCAGTGAGTCCACCAGAAAAAAAAAAAAGTTAAAAACAATGTTACAGTGAAACAGAGCTAACAAAAACAAATTAAAAACAATGTGCGACAAGAGTCAGGTGATCTCTACTTTTATTTAAATTAAATCATATAGGACTTTTAAAGCATTTTAATATTTACCAAAAACACTACCTTTTTCTGAATTAGATTTTCGTCTCTCATTAATAATCACTATATATTCATAGGCGCTAGGCAGAAAAACAGGAAAAATATAGGCGCACAGTAGGTCAGACAGTACTTAAAGCATATCTAGGAACTGCTTGTAAACAGATGTCAAGGCACAAACATACTGCAACAGACACGGTAATGGTAATATAAAAAGTAATAGAATGTTAGGTACACACATACTTTAAATATCAGTTAGAATTTAATTTCCGCCTGCATGTGAAGCAATTTTTTTTTTCCTTTTTTAAACTTTTTAATTTTTTTTTAAATTTTGTAGGAATGTTAGATAATTTGTGCAGATTACAGAGCTAATATTTGCCATATTGAGTCATGCAGAACAATATGCGGTTTGGCTATGAATGATGAATTTATGTAAACATTATATATATATATATATATAAAAAAAAAAAAAAAAAAAGCACTTTCCTTTATCAATCATATTTTCTATCCATGCCTGTGCTTCATCTCTTAAAAAATAAGCTTCATGTGATTAAAAGATTAATAATTTGCACATCAGAATCTCTAAAAGTAAAATGAATGCATTTATATAAAAGTTTTTCCTTTACCTCCTCTAGTAATTGAAAATAAAGAAGAAAAAAAAGAACAAAATACAAAATAAATGTTGATTTTTTGTGGTCATAGCCCAAAGAGTTAACAATACAGGTGACTGGATCAGCAATCGTTGAAATTCTGCAAGGCTTGTTGAGTTTTCAGTCTCTTAGGTGTCTTTATAAAAAGCAGATCAAAGCAGAAATCGTGGTTGGCCAGTGCAGTCATTCATGATGTGTTTATATTCCCCCATCTTTATGGTCGTCAGATCTGTTCAAGTAATCTAGTGAAGCACAAAAAAAATACACACACAAATCAGTCATTTCAAACAGGCTCTATTTTGTGATGTGTTAGAGAGCCGAATCAGCTCCTGAGTCATTTCTCTCAACGCACCTTGACTCTTTATCAGATGCGTTTTTAGAAGAGGCCACAGTCCTTCAGGTTGTTCTTGATGATGACGTCAGTGACAGCATCAAACACAAACTGCACGTTCTTGGTGTCAGTGGCGCAGGTGAAGTGGGTGTAGATCTCCTTGGTGTCCTTCTTCTTGTTCAGGTCCTCGAATTTGGTCTGGATGTAAGCCTGGGCCTCCTCGTACTTGTTAGGGCCTGAGGGAAAAAAATGGAGTTCGAAGAGCTCAATGAGTCTGAAATACAAGTGAAAAAGAATCTGCTGACGGGTTGAGGCGTTTTCACTTCTTTCTGATCTTTACAGACTCGTTTCGGAAGTGAAATGATACAAGTGCCATTTTCTTCATAATGTTGGATTCATTCTGAATGATTTTACCTAGGCCCAGTTTGTGCCTCTCATATATTACCATTACATTTGAGCCGTGGAGATAAGCATCATTTTCTCTGAACAAACAATTATTACCCAGCAACGTTTGAAAAACCCAGAAGATCATTGAAAGTATTTCCAGAATCCTGAAAGACTCTTCTGGATGAAAAAATATTCCCATTTTGGCACAATAAAAAAAAAAAAAAGTTTTTAAACCTATTTAATCATGTTGCGACTTTGTTGCTGAGTGACCTTCTGGATTTTGCAAACATCACAGGGTAAATTGTTTTTCTCTCACCTTGTAGCATTTTGTTCAAGGCACAGACTGGGACTAGACTTTTCCTGGTGTCAGGACTATTTGGTTTCAAGAGCAAAGAAGTACAACTTAACTGGAAACGTACTGAAGTATCGCAGCCTATATCACAGAATATTTCACTTGTCTTTAAAACATTATTTTGAGTTTTCCTTTGAGATGACAACATATGAGAAACTGAGGCTTTGTATATCAGAAAGCCCTGGTCTGTGTTTGTATTGAGACATTCATACTGTACCAGTGTACTCAGGGAAGCAGATGGTCAGAGGGCTGTGGGCGATCTTCTCCTCAAACAGATCCTTCTTGTTGAGGAACAGGATGATGGACGTCTCTGTGAACCACTTGTTGTTGCAGATGGAGTCAAACAGCTTCATGCTCTCATGCATCCGGTTCTGGGAGGGACGGGCACAAATGTGGAGATAAAGAGATTATTGGAGAGCCCAACTAGGGCACATAAAGGAAATGAGTTCACTGAAGCCCCAACCTCCCTCCCCATTTTCAATTATCCAGGGACTGGGCTCTACAGTGCCATGAATGTGAAGCCTATTGTTTTTAAATGGAAGCAATAAAGGCTTAACTCACCATCTCCTCATCCTCAGCCAGGACCAGGTCGTAAGCGCTCATAGCTACACAGAAGATGATGGCTGTGACTCCCTCGAAGCAGTGGATCCACTTCTTCCTTTCTGACCGCTGGCCTCCAACATCAAACATCCTGCGCAGACACACAAAGTGTAAACATGCTGTTTTTTTTTATGAGAGAGTGGATGGGACCGTGCGCAGGGGACACAACACTTTGTCAATGTGACAGACAAGGCAAGCAGCTTCAAGGTATCCCTCCGGAAACGTGTGTGCACTCTCCCCCTCTTTCCTGTGAATACACTTCTGCCTCATCCTCTCCTCTGGGCAGGTTGCTCGCTGCACGGGCCTTGTCATTTCTCTGGCCTCTGCATTTCAGTACAGTGCAGTTGCTGTGGAAACAAGCGGCCTTAAGACAGGCTGAGGCATGGCAGCGGCAGATTTTTCACTCAGATCCTATGTGACTTATTCATGAAGATGGAAGTTACCTAGATGGATGAGAGGATGCACGTCTGGTTGGAGCCAGATCGACCATTTTCTCCATCTAATATTGAGAGGGACCTTTCCGGTGCCAGATAAGGCAGAGTGGAACCATTTGCAGCATCTCAGGGTAACACATTTTCTTAACGACACTTCATTTTCTCTGCTAAGCTGTTTTCACTTTGCAGAATTTGGTTCACTCGAGACAAACCCTGACTCTCACAGACAGCCAGCCTCGGGCTGAGTAAGCAAAGCTTGTTATAACAGTGACACACTTTAGACTGTTTACCTCAACAGTGCGCTCATCTCCAGCACTGCTTACATAAACTAAATATATCCCAGCAGTACAGCACTGAAGAGACTGCTGTAGTTAACACATGATGGTTGGATTTGGTGTAGGTCTTCCACAAAACTAATAAAATATATCAAGACATAAATATGACACCTAAATTTTTCACAGACACACAGAGCAGACACAGAGGCAGAGGCTCACACACCTTTTCATTACAACTGCCTTGAGAATGTAGTTAGGGTAAAGTCTGACTGAAAGTGTTTTTTGGTATCTTTGATATTTTACAAATAATTTCCTTTGTTGTTTCTGAAGCCGTAGTGGTGACTAATGTCTCTAATCAGATATGTGTATATCTCTGTTTGTGTGCGTGAGGTTGAGGTGAATACAATCAGATTTTATTGTAACAATGAAGAAAAATCTTTCCAATTACTGTTGCATAATCCTACTGTGATAATTATTAAGCTACTAAAAGACCAGACATATTCGTATTGTTTGTGTGGGATTTAAAAAAAAAAGAAAAAAGAAGTGTATTTGCTTATATGGAGTCCCCCATTGTAAAACTAATGAGCAGGATGAGCTGTTTAGGTAAAGCTCAGCTTAAGCTCAGTTGCTGAAATGAGACAAATTTCACAACTCTGCCAATCAGGAAACCAATGTTTTCCTTTCTATGAACTTTATTTACTTTCCAAGAAGAGGAAACTGCACTCTGGTAAACTTAACTTTAGTAAAAACATAAAAAGACTCATATGTGCAAATGCATAGATTCATTTTCCTCAGTTGTCAAAATCCTCTAATAACTCATTATTGTCAAAACCTTGTGAAATACTCTGCATCAGCAGCTCATTTTTTCCCACAAGAAGTGCATTTTTGATTGCTTTCACATAAAGTTTAAAGTCTGAGTGATATTACCTTCAAATAACAGCGATACACTGAGAAAGTCTTTGAAATCAAATTGGTTTCGCTGCTTTTCTCTGATACGTTTATAAACATGCTTTTATTGTGTAAATCCTCAGATGAAACATATACAGAAAACTGTCAGAACAATTCAAACAATTTTGCTCATAAATTTCAAGTGGTAAGCATAAGCCTAATCAAATAATTGCTGTCACATGCTGAGATGAGACTGAAGACCTTCTCATTCCTCTCTGATCACTTTAGTTTCCAGATGATGGTCTAAACAATAGCCTCACTATGTGAAATAGCGCCACTGCTTCCTTTTATTTCATATAAGTTTATTATCGGGGGTGGTTGCTAAGGCAGTGAAGGTGGCCCACCTTGGCTATTATATACAGCACTCGGTCGGCATAAGGGACACTTGTGCCAACCAAGTGAGTGAATTGGTTGGTTGTGGCCTTTTGCAGGTGAAATGAAATGGAGAGCTGCACAATGCAAGGTGAAGTGGTGATTGCACCTTTAATTATCTGAGTCGTGTTTCACAAAATGAGCTCAAGGAGTTGAGAAAAACTGTAAAAGAGAATTCTTACTTGAAGTGCAGGTCCTTGAAAGTGAAATGTGTTTCCACAATGCCAGTGGTCTTGACTCGAGTCCGCAGCACGTCTTGCTGTGTGGGGATGTAATCTGGCTTGGCTATCCTCTCCAGGTCATTTAGGTAGCTGATGGAAAGACACAAACATATTACATATAAATGAAATTAAGACTGTTGTCCTCTATCCTCACAAAGGGAAAGGATCTTAAGATGTTATTAAGATGAGGTGGGAGAGAGGGTTGTTTCAGGTTAAAGGTCACATCATTATATCATCACACTGCATGGGGAGTCAGTGTGCTGTCACAGAACAATACAAGACTACCTCTTTACCTCTAACTGACTCCATGACAATTCACATAGCCACCCCGTTTCCTCCTAGTTAAAGATCACCTCACTTTTTAAAATTCTACCATTCATTTTTAAACATTAAGGATGCATGTTATTAGTCTGTGTACTTGTGTGTAAGATCAGGAAATATTTTCTGAAACTTTTTATCTTCTGCCAGCTGAAATATGTAAAGCATGGCAAGGGACAGTTTTCTGGTAGTTGTAGTGTTTAAATTTTATTAGTGATCCTTGTTGACGTTCACAGAATAATCTTGTCTTGTCAGTGATATACAATATATTCAGAAATTCTTTATACCCCTTCACTTCATTCACATTTTGTCATGTTGCAGCCTTATGCTAAAATCGTTTAAATTCATTTTTCCATCATCAATGGAAATCTATGTTCAATACCCCATAATGACAAAGCGAAAACAGAATTGTAGACATTTCTGCAAATTTTTAAAAAAAGAAAAACTGAAATATTGACATAAGCATTCAGACCCTTTACTCAGTACTTTGGTGGAGCATCTTTGACAGCCTTGAGTCTTCTTGGGTATGACACAACAAGCTTCGCACACATGGATTTGGGGATTTTCTGCCATTTTTCTCTGCAGATCCTCTCAGTCTCTGTCAGGCTGGATGGGGACCATCGTCAGCCATTTTCAGGTCTCTCCAGAGATATTCGATTGGGTTCAAGTCAGGGGCTGGGCCACTCAAGGACATTCACACAGAGTTGTATCTAAGCAACTCCTCCTTTCCTTGACTGTGTGCTTAGGGTCATTGTCCTGTTGGAAGGGTGAACCTTCAGCCCAGTCTGAGGTCCTGAGGCTCTGGATCAGGTTTTCATCAAGGATAACTCTGTACTTTGCTCTGTTCAGCTTTCCTTCAACCCTGACCAGTCTCCCTGTTCCTACTGCTGAATCAAACCAGAGAATCTTTTCTCACAGAGAAGACTGGGGAGTCTTCCATCTGGCCAATCTGCCATAAAATCCAGATTGGTGGAGTGCTGCACTGAGCTTCTGGAAGTTTCTCCCATCTCCACACAGGATCTCTGGAGCTCAGCCAAAGTGACCATTGGATTCTTGGTCCCCTCTCTTACCAAGGCCCTTCTCCCTGATTGCTCAGTTTGGCCAGGTAGCCAGCTCTAGGAAGAGTCCTGGTTGATCCCAGATTCTTCCATTGAAAAATTATGGAGGCCACTGTGCTCTTAGGAACCTTCAGTGCAGCAGAATTGTTCTTGTAGCCTTCCCCAGATCTGTGCCTTGATACAATCCTGTCTGAGCTCTGCAGGCAGTTCCTTCGACCTCATGGCTTGGTTTTTGCTCTGATATGCATTGACAGCTGTGAGACCTTATACAGACAGGTGTGTGCCTTTCCAAATCATGTCCAATCAGTTGGATTTACCATAGGTGGACTCCAGTCAAGGTGCAGAAATATCTCAAAGATGATCAAGAGAAATTGGAGGCACCTGACCTTAGGGTCTGAATACTTATGTCAATGTGACATTTCAGCTTTTCCTTTTTAATACATTTTCAAAAATTCCTAAAATTATGTTTTCACTTTTTCATTATGGGATATTGGGTGTAGACTGATGAGGGAAAAAAATATTTAAAATGATTTTAGCATAAGGCTGCAACAAACCAAAATATGAAAAAAGGTGTCTGAAGACTTTCTGAATGCACTATAAAGACTGATTCCTACTTAGCTTTTAGATTTTAATGCTTAACATGAAAAGACATTAACTTTTGTTTAAATCCCCTGATATGGCATTAGACACAGCAAAAAGTGTAGGCAGCCAGCGCACAGCACACAATTCAGATGTAAAATATTACAAGTTTGACAATACTCAGTACATATTTTGTTTTGTTTGGAATCTATATAAAACATTAGAAAATTTGGTGTGTGTGTGTGTGTGTGTGTGTGTGTGTGTGTGTGTATGTATGAGTACGTGCACACGCACGCATGCATGCAGACATGGCCAAATAAAGCAATTTGACTTTTCAGGACAGCATGCCTGAAGCCTGATAAAAGCACTAAATGCATCGCCCATATAATATTACCATGGGAGACATAAAAAAAAAAAGAAAAGGGTTAAGGGCAACTGTATTTTCTGTCAATCTTAGCATTATATTCAACTGCATAAAAAGACTGTTGTATAACAAAGTGTTTGAGCTGGATATAATCCCATACAAGCCACAGCCCGAGTGTAGATATGAGAGCCTTCGCACCACTACTTCATGCCACGTTTCTGACAGTTTAATCATAATCCTG
This sequence comes from Xiphias gladius, assembly GCF_016859285.1. Classification (NCBI taxonomy): domain Eukaryota; kingdom Metazoa; phylum Chordata; class Actinopteri; order Istiophoriformes; family Xiphiidae; genus Xiphias; species Xiphias gladius. The sequence goes on along the minus strand of NC_053420.1, from coordinate 17,756,831 downwards.
CTACCCAGAGAGGTTTAGGCTGCTTTTGTAGGCTGCATATCAGATACTATCACCCTGCTTGATTCGGCCACTGGGTTTATAAACCTTGAAGATTAATTGAATTTGGTTAGCTTGCACTCTAAGAAGAAACAGTACTCAAATGTAGTGTGTCACAGACTTGTCAATGGCAAAATAATGGTCATTTTAAGGTTGTACAGGAGATGTTAAAACCACCTCATGTTTATTTTAGTCCACTGGAGTAAACAACTATCAGACAGGTAGTGATAAACCACGGTAGACTTGTACAGTCCAAGAGCAGCAAATATTTCTGCACATAGAACAATTACAGTGCAAGGAGACACAGTTTCATTTTCATACACACATACCTGCAAAAAGGTTAAGCTCAAATAATGACAGCTGGATCCATTATTTTCAGAGTGTATAGTACACGTCCCTTTCTATCAAACCTAAAGAGTGAGCGAGATGTCGGTGCTGAGCTGTGCTCTCGCTCTCTCTCTCTCTTTCCCTTCCTTTCTCTGGCTCTCAGCTTGTTCTCAGACATGGATTATTGTGTAGAGCCAGACTCCTTTAGTCCTCTCTTCAAGCAACTGACTCGCTCAGCGCTCATGCCATGATGAAACACTGTACATCGTCCACTTTCCCAGCTACTAAATGTGAGGCCTTGTTAGCAGTATGCTTCCAGGTCCCCTCTGCTTTAAACAAGAGCAGTGAAGCAGAGAAGATGGAGAAGTTATGATTACACTGGCCAGAGAAAAATATCACTGGCCTTGGAAGTTAAATACTGCCTCGACTGCAAAGCAATCATTTGTGAAACACTTAACGCTCCCGACAGTTTACAGCACAATCTGGAGGTGTCATAGTGTTATCAAAGGCCTTGTGTATTAAACAGAAATTAATGCAGTTAATTCCATCTGCTCCTGTAGGCAGCTGGTGGTGAACGAGGCCCAGGCTCCCTGTTTTCCCTGGATTTCCATTTCAGAGCAGCAGTGCATCCCTGAGGGTCAGCGATAACCACCTCTCACCACTCACCACTCACCACTCACCGCCTCTCACAATTACCATGCTCTCCCTGTTATTATACTGGTACATTAGAACAATACAGCCAACAAATGGGGCACTCAGAGATGAGGGTCATTAAAGTAATTAAGACCTGCGGAGAGGGGGCCGAGGTTGGCTCTGTTGCTACAGATTTGCAGCATGACAGGTCTTAAAAAGTAAAAGCCACTGGTTAAACAAAGCAGTTATGTCGTCTCTTCATAACTGTAGCTGCCTTCTCAATGGTTAAATGTGATTGTGCAGAGAAATTTAGTATGCTAACATATCAACAAAGTGAGATATAACAAGACATAATCCAAGTCAGCACAGAAAATATTTAAACTATAAAAGCAAAAATAAGAGTAAGGTGTTGGTGAGACAAGAAAAGAGAAAAAGATGAAAATTAACAATCTAAAGCAAGGATAATCTAAAGCAAGGTATTACAAATAGTATTAAACTAAACTGAACTTCAGCTCTTAAATGCAACTTAAAGGACAATGGTTTAACAGTCCTTCCCCTCAAATGAAAATATAAACATAATCAGAGGACCAACCAAATTACTCTTGTACTAGGAAAATTAACATTAACTGCAATTCACTAATATAATGATGGGGATTTTGTTTTAAAATCAAATCAATTGTTAAATTTTTTTTGGACAATGCATTTGTTAAAATTGCTTGCTTAAAGCGGTTTGGGATTTCCTTGTGAAAACACATGATCTTTTCAGCTTTAATTATGAAGTAAAACTGCAATAAATAAAACCCTTCAATGTTCTGTACTGGTTGGAAACGTTTTTCCACACGCAGAGAGTAGAGGCACTATGACATTATTCGACTCCACTACATCTCTGGTTAGCAGGAAAACAGTGGTTCTGCATCATTTTTAGCATGCGACTGTTTGTGTTTGACTCATGCTAGTGTTTACGTATGTTTTTAGCTCCAAAGTGACACTTTGAGGCCACACAGAACACTCACTCGTTGAGTAGTAATATATATCTTATCCCAAGTTATGTCATTATATCATCATTATTTTTCTATAATACAACATTATCAGTGAGGTGTATTTTCAATTTTGACATCTATCACGCATCACATGTTCCTCGCTGCTCCACATGCTGGGTGAACATAGAGCACTGCAAACTGTGTCCCGAGTATGTTGAAATGACTTTTGTAGAGACACTGAAAATCCGGTCACCGTTTTTTCAGAGCACAGCTACGTGTGGTTTTATGTTGAGACACAATCATCCACACCATAATCTTGTATTTTATATTATTAAAGCACTCACTAGGCTGCAGAGTCATTGAGCTGGTACTCTCGGGCCCGTGTGAAGCAGCTCTGGACGCCGCTGTCAGTCCACAGTCGTTGGATGACGTTGGCCAGGTCCTCTGGCAGGATGCCCTGTTCCTCTGCTGCTGCTGACAGGGCAAACAGTTGGCGGGCATCATCCTGCCAAGTCAAGACACAGGCACAGGGACAGGCACAGGGACAGACACTGTTAGGCAGAGTAGGTCTCTTAAAAAAATTAATATTTCTTCACTAGGAAAAGCTGATAAGCCCTGAAGTGTAGGGCTTTTATTTAGAACTTTGTTTCCACATGGCCTATAATCTACTTGCTTCTTACAATGCCCAGTGATGGGGGCCCTGAATGCATTTCACTATTACACAAATTGTAAGTGTATTTGCAGCAAAAGGACTGAAAAATAAATGAATATTTAATTTAAGCATATAATTTTAAAGTCATTTTTTGAGGCTTTTACTGTATACCATATATATAGTATTGCTTTCATTATTGAGCTTTATGTCTAACTGACAGAGGCTTTTTTTGGAAATGTAACCAGCAGTAACAAAAAAACAAACAAACAAAACAAAACAAAACAAAACAAAAAAAAAAAGCGTATCTGATATCTGTCTGGCTAACACAAATCAGATATGTATGGTGAGTGGTTGTCAGCACACTGCATGCCAACATCCTGTAGCTTACTGTCATTGTGGGTATCGAGTGTGTGGTTGTAGTAATTGGTGCTTTTATAAAAACGCCATCTTGGCCTGATTTACTTAGCAACTGCAGATAAGCACTATGACAACTGGAAAACCGGTGGTTCGGTGATGGAAAGACAGAACAGTATTTTTCTTTCCATGTAATGTAGTTTTTAGTTCCTGCAGCCCTATGCATTTCAAACAAGTCTGATTTGACATGTTTTATGGCTAACTGCAAGGAAAAAACACAGAAGTAAACCAAAGAGTGAGAAATAATGACCAGAAATTATGTATCCATCACTGCCATAATTGGACCAATGATGGCTCAATCAACTTGCCCAAGTTTATGTCTCACTGGCCTTGGGCCATCATACAATCATTTACATCAAACTGCACTGTAATGAATCCATCTCTTGAAGTGCAGTGTCCTCGAAAAAACTGTTGCATTAAATGGCAGACAGTAAATTATACAGCAAACACTGAATTGCAAAAGCACTGGGGACAAATACGGTCACTTACCACTTAGATTAACATCTTAAGCATTTATTTGTAGTTATTACAGAGAGCTACATGTAATGAGTCAGCAAGGAGCTGTCTACGGAAGGGTATATGGTCCCATATATTCTTTCTGTTGCTCCATGACTTGGCCAAGAACAGTATCAGTTCCCTGTTGATGGACCAAAACTGGGACAGTTGCATTTTAGAAAGTTTGTTTAACCACAAGGACTGTCCCCTTATTCTATTAATTTCAAGATGACCGGACGTACCTGCACATCAGACAACCTAACCAACAAAGCTAGAGTTGCAGCTATACTCACTAGCAGCATGAAAGGGACATCCTATACAGCTAATGTCACCTTCATTGTAGGACTCTGACCGCTTTTCCCTATTTGATGCTGGACAAAGGTTTACATAAACTTTTGATGTTAGCTATTGAGAGTAGACTTCCATGTATTAGTTAACCACTGTACGACCCTCCACTCTATCTCAGCTGTAGGTCACAGCAAGCTAGCATCCCTTTACTGGATACCACGTGGTAGTAATTAAAATCCTGTGATATAACACAAACAGTTTTAAATGGACATCATAGCGTAAAACACATGGTTGTCTGATATCTGTTCTCTCCTTGACCAACCCAAAGGACAGGCTTTCACCTGAAAGGCATGATAATGCTTGTAGCTGCAACATTACACCCACACTGACTTTAAGTTTCTGTACAGGCACTTCTGAAGCTTTAGTTCACAACTTGGAAAGTAAGACAGATATAATAACCTAAACATTTTGATGCAGTCAAAGAAATTGTAGAAATACTGTATCTGAAATCATGGGTCATATGTCATCAGTCATATGATCCAGTCAGGAAAAAAATGTTAGTGATAACATGTCAGCTGATAATGAGTCACAGAAGAGATAACTTTTTTTGTGGAGATCCAACATGACATGTCTAAACAAGTGCAAAGCAATAGCAGAGATATACACCATACTATTTGGTTACCAGTAGTTTTTACATTCATCGTCATTGTCATCTCTGACACACTGATATCACTGTTTTATTACTTATTCCAATTCAGCAAAACTGAAACTGTGACGATGAAGTAGCTCAGATTTCCCTATGTAGCATTTACAAACACTAAGAAGCATGGATCTGCGTTAAAAGCAAGGAAAACATACAAGATGAGTGGAAATATGTGGCATTACGTTGACTTGTTAGACTGTGTAAAAGGCATGCGAACACAGCCGTCTCCTCTTCTCTGCATTTTATCAAGTCAAATCTTTTCAAATTTACTCTGATGTAGAAGTTGACACATTCCTTCATCCTCTATGACCAAAGATGCTTATTTAGAAATTATCTTTCAGAGGATCTTGTGAGAATAGAATATATGAGTCACATGTGTGACGTGATGGGTCCATGGACAAGAGCAGTGTCTTTTTTTCTTCTCATGAGTATGGCCTGAATTTTGTTTCTGTGATCTCATTATCTCCCTGGGTGGTGCCCTGTTGAAAGGCAGTTCTTTCCTACAAGAGCACATGCGCGCACACGCATGGAAAATACACCACAGGGAAAATACACCGCACTGCAGGAGTCCCTCTTAAGTGTCTGCTGCCCAGAGATGATTTTTAGGCAAAGACTTTCACCCTGCACCCGAGAGAATTTCTTGAGCTGCATAGGGTCTGCTGCCTCAAATTGTCGAGGCTAGATATGAGTGGTAAGGATGGAGGCAGAGTGGAGGCTCAGTGGTGATTAGTAGAGATATCACTGAGCTGAGCGCAGCTATATTACACAAACTTTTAAAAAGGTTTCCTGAAGGTGTGTTACTTCCTTTAACAGCTTTCTACTCTTAAATGACAGGTTAGTTTCAAATCACTTGAGGATGATATGATATGTTTATTAATGTAATGTTAATGTACTGTTCATATATCCATCTGTAGAGTATTGTAAAACATAAAAACAGGCGTATTTAGGCGTATTTTGCAGAGGCCAGCAATGGTAAATTGTTTTGGATTTCAGTGTCAAATTCATTGTCAGGGACCTACCGCTCTAGCAGGTTCCTCGTAGTCAATCTTGAGGTTGGCCATGGCTTTGATGATGGCCATTATGGACTGGATTGTGTTGCTGTAGACAACTGCTCTGTACTGCTTGCACTCATCTTCTGAGTATCCATCCTCGTGAATAATCCTGAAAACAGAGCAGAGGGAGAGGGTGTTCAAAACCGACCAATTCATATTTTAAACTGAAATATCAATTTGACAATAAAACATAGTACTGAGGTTATTACTACACAGAATACTGAAAAATATTGTAGAAGTCACCTCTGACAGAACCTATAACTAATGTGTGTCTTGTTTGTTTCTTGCTTGACAGCAGTGGCGAATGTGACATTAAGAATATCTTGCAGATAATTTTCCTTTTATTTGTACCAGCAAACCCAGTCCATGCTGCAGAATTGATTTCATATTAATTCATATTCATTATTTCATCAGATTTACAAAGAAGCATCTAGCCCTGCCTGTCTGTGATCACAAATCGCAGACAGAACACTGCTGGGCTGAGGTACTGGGAAAATTCAGGCGGTTTTGTATCTCTCAGCTAGAGGACATTAGAACAAATATTTACTTGCTTTTGGAGCCGTGGAGGGAAAAACGAAGAGAAAGAGGCATGTGGTTGAAAAACCATGGGGCTGAGACTGAAACTGCTAGGCTGAAAACCAAACAGAATCACCTCCCCTGGCCTGTCACAGCCCAGAGACCAAAGTCACACAGCCAGGATGTCCATTGGTTGTGTGATGTGCTGAATGGAACCTCATTAAAATGCAAGTGAGCCCCTTGAAACACAGTGAGGCACAGCCAAAAGGAACGAAAGCCCCCACTATTACCCCCTCATACAAACAATACTTTTAATAATAATTTTTTGGTTGACTGGATTGTGACTTTAGAAAACTTTGTTGTAAAAAGTTCAAATCAAATTTGATCTAAACCTAACATTAGGTTGGCACCTGTGGAAAAGGTATAGCTTGACACAAAGTGCCACCTATTGTAGCTCTTTGCATTTGAGAACATCGAGAACTGGTGGTTTCTACACCAGCATCTGTATCAAAATACAGTTTGAAACTAACCACGCTGATTTTCTTGAGAATACCTATATACTGGGAATCTAATGCTGTGTAAAAAACTGTATAACACTTCATGTGAGTGATACTCAGATTTTGGTAACTAATCAGAGGAAAACACAATGACGAGAAAGAGACATAACACAACGTAAGATGAAATTTGTATGAGTCTTACTCAAAAGCGGTGCTGTTTTGCATAAAAAACAAAGTTTGCGTTGGTGAAGATGGCTGGGGCTTGTATGAGCACATACTGTATGTGCTGGGCCAAAGAGTCCAGAGGAGAAGAATTTTGCTTCTACACTTCACCGTCTACATCTTTTTAAGTTATAAAAAAAATAAATTAAAAAAAAAAAAAAAAAAGAGCTTTTTAAGTGGCCAGATGAAGTCAATATCTACACCCACAACAAATAATTTCTTTCTTGGCCTAACGACCCATCAAATTTGACTGAAATCTGTTGAGCAGTTTTAAGATATTCTTTGAACTGAATCAGACAACTGACTTTAAAACTTGGTAATTGTAATTGTATTAACTATTGTATGGACTTTGTGAGCTGCGTCCTTCTCATCTAAATATTTCTTTATTGCTGTGTTAAAAATAACCTGAAAGTCTAGTGTCAATTTGGGGAAATTTTCAATACAACTCTAAAATTGGATTACGCTGAAATCCCATCATTAATGCTGTCATATCCTGTGGCTGTCACATTTTGTGCAAAGCAAAAGTCATCCCTTCTTGTAACAACATACTACTTTAAAACTAGACTGGTTTCCTGTGACACACACATTTTTGCAAGCGTAATTATCCTTTAGAGAATCCCTCACATAGTATCTCTGAAATCTATTATTTGTCCATCTTACAAAAGAACCAATGACAACCAGTCAAAATGCCCTCAGTATTATAAGTCTATACAGAAAAGTTTAAGTGACCCAAGTGAGTAAGTTCAAACATGCTAAAAATCCAAAAATGCATAGAGAAATAATTTGGCAATTTGGAGACACTTGTTTTTGTGTGTTGCACGCTTGTGTGTGTGTGTGTGTGTGTTTGTGTGTGTGGAGTGAATTTGGGAGTTCTTTGGTAATAATATGTCAGCAGCAAAAGCATCAGAAATATAGGCTTTCAATGATGTGCACAGTTGAGTGGATTTTAGAGAACTTCATCGGAGTGAAGTATGAAATTGATTCAGTCAGTGCGGCAACACACAAGGATACGAGAAACTTAACGTTCATATTCATTCATCCATTCACGCTCTGTAAATGCACATTTAGTACTATCTTCTCAACCCTGGTTTTAGGACAAGTAGGGAGGGTTTCAGAGAGACTGGAAGGAGTAAAATTACACAGCCAGGAAACCAGCATTTTCATTTATGCTTCATTGCACGGTAGCCCAGGCGATAAAGACGACAAAGATAAAACAAGTCTGTGTACTTCTCCGGGTTTCATATCTTTTACCATATCTTTTGTGCCTGTCTGTAAACCAGATCTTTAGAAAATATTGCAACCCCACCAGTTGTCAGCTGACAATGTCAGCTCATACATAGTAAGCTATTTCTGCAATTGAAGAACTGCAACATTGTCAGAATTAATGATTTTGCAAAATCCCTCCAAACTAAGTTTTAAGTAGCTCATTTTATCTCGTGTGGCTATTTCTTTTCAGCGTTGTAAATGTGAAGTAAAATGAACCACAATTCAGCAAATGCATGCCCGATTTCTTATTCTGAACCCAATCGTGGGTTTGACAACATTTCAAGAACTGCTTCCATGTTATGTATTTTTTTTTTTTTTTTTAATCTAAAGCAAAAACATGTGACCATCCAGTGATGGGTGGATAAGTCCCATCAAGTGTAGGAAAGGTTCATGCTGTTAGAAGAGTGACGAGTGACGAAAGTATAGAAGAGCACTGTCAAGGATCTTTTGTTCAGCCTGACTAAATTGATGTCGATCCTTAGCAAATGCTTACCAAGTTTTGCCAGATTACATTCAGTGCAGCAGTAATGGTAGGCTCTCTCTGTTAGGCTTATTCTGGATTGCACACATGCAAAAAGAGGTCTGGAAGCATTTTCACTGAATTAGCTGTACCCGACAGTCATCAAGATGGACGCTGGTACCCGTTTAGAGTGCTGTACAGATGTCAAAAGATATCTGTATTCAGTGTAGTGACTAGATTCCCTGACCCAATTAGTCAATCACTTATCAATTGTTTCTTTCCTCCATAATACTGATGATAAATGTCCATGTCCATTGGCCTTCTAGTGGCCTATTTTCCACCCTGTCGGTTCTGAACCAAGAAGTGCAAACCTCTATACATTATTCACCATATCAGCTATCAGCTAGCTAGAAGTTTGCATTGATCAGACGGGGAACATCCCTGTACACAATATATGCTGCAGTGCAGAGGAAGATACATTTCACGTGCGTGCATTTGTGTGCAAAAAATAATTTTTCCCAATAGAAACTACATTGGGAAGACAACAACAATAAAGACTTACCTGCTTTACTTGAATTTAAATGATAAAGGATCAGATTTTTAAAAACGAAATTACTTGCATCTTTAATAGATGAAGTATGAAAAAGTGATAATTTTCAGAGTTTCAGTTTCTGGCTGATCTAATTGATGAACTACTGAGTTCTGCTTCCTTCCTGTCTCGTCTGACTTGGCATTTTCAGTGAAAGAAGGACAAAAAAAGGAAACGCTTAGCTAACCAGCTGCATGTCAATTTAAAAAAAAAAAAAACACAACAACAACAACAACAACAACAAATGTGCTTGCACTTAAAAATGTTGTTTAAGTATAATACATTTTAACAACCCAGAGATTTTGAAATGGGGTTTTTCTCCATTAGAACCTTCTCTTGTGTTGTCACAGTAAAACCATGTGCGTCTTTATCTCAGGTAGGTTGGATGTTGATATGAGAAGTTGGGTACATCAGAGTGCCAGTAGACCACAACAGAAGTAGGCAGTGCATCAAGATGATGTAACGTGATAGAAATATGGCATTTATCTTTGTTTCATGTATTTATTTGAGGAGGGTTACAGGCTGCTCATTGCTCCACACAGATTTGATGTTTTTATCTGCATCAAATTTTAATCTCCCCACCTGAGCCGAAGCCTCAGTGAACACTTAAGTTGATGAGTCACTCATGTCACTAAGCCTATCTTCATTGCAATTTATCATATTTTGCTTATAACTTTCTTGTGATATTTTGACTTTTTTAAAATTTCCAGCATTTCCACCTGTTTTCCACCATAATGCGCACAAAAACATGTGGATGGAAATGCATTTTATGAAACATGATGATTCTTGGGAACATGGAAGCCAATGAAAATATAGTATTATGTTGTGTAAACACTACATAGAAAGGACCAGAGTTGAGATTCAAACCCAGGAAAAATATTTTGTTGCAGGGTGACATCTGTGCTACATATTTGCTTTAATATCCCTAAATTATTGTGCTGCTATAATTCTTTTGCTGCGGCATGTTTATGCAGTATATACCAATCCTCAAATAAATGTTGAAAAACCATCTAAGTTTAAATAGTGCTTATACATCTACCAGTACTGCTAAAAAAAATACATTATATTGTCAGACATGTTGGGAGGAAAAGCAAAACAATTAGCAGTCACTCACTTCATCTGCTTCACAATAGTGCTCTTCCCCGACTCCCCAGCACCTGCAGAGAGAACAAAAACAGGCAGAGGTTAAAAATAAGCTCCCGTTAGCTGAGAAATGTAAACAGGCAGTGTGGCCGCCTCACATCTGGACTCTTGTCTTGCTCCCCCTCCCTTTACCTCACAGCCTCTGCAACAGATCTCATCTCTGAATTTCACCCTGGACCAGTCTACTGTTCTCTTTCACCGTATACCTACAGGGGTTCTGCCTCTTTAGGTATAATCCAGTCAGTCCTATCTGTAGTATGAATTCAAATGGTAATAAAGCAATGTCTTAATTTCACAGTAGAAACATCCCAGAAACTCGCAACTTCTAAGAGGAAAAAGAACCATGCCATTCCACTCCCCTCTTATTCTTTCAAGAAAAGTCACTTTATCATGGTTAACATTTTAATGGAAACGGCTTGCACTGACAGGATATGGGCTTTTCTTATCCAGTGCTATGTTTATTCTAACAGCCTGAGGCGACCAGAGAGAGCTCATCTGCCACAAGGAATCTAACACTACACACACACACACCCAGGGGGTGCCTGTCAGTGCACACTACATACAAACTCGCCCTGGGTGAAGTATTTTTGGGCTGACCCTCAAAATACACTACTACACAGCATGCAGCACACACATGCACATTGAGGCCCCTGGGTAGGAATGGGCCAAGATAGTTTCCACAGACAGCTGTCAGCTCCTATGCCTCCATGGTATATGAGTTCCGACTGGCTAATCAAGCAGAACGAGCAGTTTGCCTTTAAATATACACAGTTTTCAACAGACATCCAACAGATTTTCACAGCCTATAGGTTTCATCGGGTGTGTACTACTGCTGAATATGTTGCCAAAAATGTAACAAAACCAAAAGAGTGAGAGTGTATCTGGACACACTCAGACCCTGAAACTGATTTTCTGTTGAAATACAGAATGCGGACACATTGTGACATATTCCATTTTACATCCACCTCATGGTTCTGAAGTATCCCCTCTCCCCACCAAGCAATTTGCAAATCACACTGTGATGAAGTGCTCATCCACCTGCTGTAGTCTTTGGGCCATATTGTTAAGCAGGAGGAAAAGGGAAATGCAAGAAAGAAATGCTCTCCTCTGGCTCACTGCATACCTTGAATGTGATTTGAAACTGTAAACGGATTTTCCTAGAAAACAGGAAAAAACTAAGATACAGGCTGATTCAGTGGAAATAAGCTGTGTGCACTCCATGTAAATCAAGTTGTTTTGACAGAATACAGATAGAATACTTAGCAGTGAAAAAATTATATGTGCCAGACAAGCGTCATTCAACTTGAGCAGGTTAAAACAACAATATTGATTTAAAAGCCTAGAAGGCCATCAAAACAGTCTTCTCTTAAATCTCCACACACTAACTCTGTATAACTGTTAAACTACCTCTTAGGTTTAAGCACTAATAAAAGAAATTAATAATCTAAAAATATTGTATTAATCATCTGGTGGAGAGCAACACAAGTAAGACAGACATGGCCGTGTTTGTCCCCGAAGCTTCTGCAATGGGCTCAGCCACAGATATGTGAGTCGGGAGTCAAGCAGCCAGAATTATACTCTAGAACTGTGAGTTCAAGAATCTGGCTGACCAGGGCCAAGCTGGCAGGCCTTTCTCGCGCACGCACGCACGCACGCACGCACAAAAAACAAGCACAGGTTCTCCTGAAGTAGTAAACATGCCCTTTGGAGTTTGTCCAGTGAACCTGAAGCTGCTAACAGTTAGAAATGAGCAGTGAAGTTTGGCACTTACCTCGGTGCCACTGCTGCTTTGATTAACTAATAGATAGCAGCTCTCTTTACTGGTTAGTACAAATGCACTTTAGCTCCTGGCAGACTGTTTATTGTCAGCTTTCAAGCATGTGCGTGTGGAATCTACCTGATGTTCAAATGATCTGCCTGTCCTCTTTACACATGACAGTAACTTTAATGTGAGAGAAAAAAAAAATTAACTGAAATCACAATGAATGTTAGAATAAACTGGGATTTTATGTACACCTTCAAAAAAGATGAACTATGTACTGCTCCTGCAGTTACCCTCAATATTAGTACTTCGGCAACCATAATGTACATAAACATATGCAAAAGCAGACGTATAGTCCCGCACTGCACTTTTTGGCTTCAGTATTTCATACTTGCCAGCTGGCTTTAAAAGGCTGCCAACAACTGTACAAGGACATGTACTTAAATAAGAGTGTTTGCAGAATTCTTACAGAACTGGACACGCTTTGTTTCTACTAATAAAACCTTAACCAAATAAAACATACACAGTAAGTAGGGCAGCTGTGACAGCTGAGGGATTATAGAGGATTCTTTTGTCATGGTCACTGATGTGATATGAGTGGCAATCACTCAAGATTGGGGCAATGAGCATACGTTGCTGGTGGTTATGTGGGGAAAAGCTGTGGAGGGAGCTCCAGTCAGGAATAACAGTGATCTGTGTCTAAGGCTGCATTATCACCATATCTTCCTTTGGACCATGGAGGCTCAGGACTGCAGCTACATGAAAACACACACACACACACACACACACACACACACACACACTATTGGTAGTAGTATTTTCCAAAGATTGTTTGGAAAAATCTTTTTATGACTTAGTGCTGAACAAGCAGAGCTTTCCTCTACAGTAAGCTTTAACTACTGGCCTTGGTGACTGAATACACTATAGTCATCATCAGATCTCACACACTGCTGAAATAGAACATACCAATTGGTAGATTTAGCTTTGTTTTTTTGTGTTTCTGGACACGTGGAAACTGAAGATGAAATGAAAGACGTGCTAATACATTTAACTGAAAAGTTTGACAAAGACACAGGGGGATGGGACTGCTTGTGCAGAGAAGGAGATGAAGAAAAGTTGAGTTTGCAAGAAAGTAAATACTGCCCTTTGCCTAGCAACTGGGCAACGTGTCCAAAAGTTGTGGTTGTCTTTGACTCATGGTAGAAAATTAGGAGGAAAAAAAAGCGCAAAGGGGGAAAAGAGAGGCTAGTTCAGTCTCCAAGTCCATTTGAATGAGATCATTTAGCTTCTGTATGTCCGTCACAATTACCTTACTGTTGCACAAAAAAAAGATATAGAAAATGGACAAAAAGGGGAAGAATGTGAGTGTGTATGTGCACGCGAAATCATTTTTCTGCATGTGTGTTGTGGGCAAAGGGGGTATTAACATGAAGATATGCAGTACTCGAAAAGGCAGCAAGGAATCTATAAATCTCCCAGCAAGACTCAGGAAATTGCCTGATTACCAGTGGGTTACAGTGTGACTGGCAGACAGGTAGAACATGGTGATGGGTGCCAGGGGAACCAGTGCCAGGATTAACTGGGGTCCAGCTGCAGCCGGACAGAGCTGGGTGCCCAACACATGATGGACAGACTATATTCACAGGTGACGAGTGTCATTATAAGTAACACAATCAGATCAGATGACAGTTACATTGAGCAAGTACAGTCTTTTTTAGTTGCCTTCCCTCTTCACATTACAACGGCACACACAAACAGAAACATGAACAGCTTTAATCAAGTCCCAGGTGGCCACAGAATAAAGCAAACCTCCGCTAATTGCAAAAAAGGAGAGAATACATTGGTCCCTTTGGGTCAAGTAAGATATCAAAAACAAAAGTGTGCTGTCGAACTGATGTACCTGGTGGTTTCATGAATTTAATTGTTAGAGAGCTGATAACAGAAATTACTCTTGTTTGTATTCATAGACAACATGGGACTCACTGATGTTGTGCTCAGTACTTCATTTGGACTCAAATGAGTACGCCTGTAATTGTGTATCTACCCTTGTTTGGGGATGAGCAGGTAGCTGCTTAGGGGCCTCTGGGTATGAAAAACAATTATTATACCAGGGGAAAGCTGTCTGTTCCCACTGTGCAAACAGGTGGTTTTGGTTACAGTTATGTGGCATAGTTGTGAAGCTACAAGTTGAGAAATCTAAAAAGGGCCCAGCAATAGATGAAATGTGTGTGAACATTACAGCCATGTACAACAGCTAGTCTTTCAATACCACACTGCTTGCTGAACTTCACCTTGCTAACACAGATAAATGACTTGCTTGAGTCTTTTACACTATATCAGCAGCCTTTGAGCTACCTGAAGCCGCTTTCGTCTTTGTGGAGAAAAGTACTAGTAATTAAAAGGCAAACAGCCCTGCCACCTGTCATTGTCCAAAGTGTAAAATTTCTGAGGTGGTCTAGTTTTCTTCCTCTGCTTTATCAAACATAGAAACCCTTGGTTCTTTGAATTGACTGGTCATTAGGTATAATATGGTCCAAACTGGGCAGTAGCTATCAGCACAAAGAAACTTTCTTGGAAAACTAGGGGACGCAAAAGTGAAAAAAAAACCATCTGAATCTGCTGAAAGCTAGTTTACTCAACAAGCCTAGAAAACAGGATCATCGATTTCAATACGCATTCATTTTTCTTTTTTATACTGTGAAACCTATGTCCTAATAAGGAATTTCAGTTTTCTTCTACAGAAATATGATCTGAGAGAACTGACTTGAGCTTTATCTACTCTCACATTTGACCAGTGATGAAACCCAATAAGAGGAAGAAGTGTGCCAGCCAGCTCCTCTGTGAGAATTCCTGGCATGCTCTCTGGCACGCATCGTCTCCAGAGTTTCGTTAGTCTGTGAAGCATGATGAAACTGACAAGTCCAGACATAAAAGGAGGACAGAATGAGGACTACTTCCTACTGTTCTGTGTCAAGACCGAGGATCAATAGCTTAAAACAGTCAACTTATATCTTTATCTTCCTGAAGTGCCTATATATTGCATAAGCATCTTGCAGCCACAGCCTCATCAAGTTTAATATTTAAGTGTTTCAAAAGGTCCGCCGCCCACAGTATTAAGGCATTTACTCAGTGTGTGAATAAATGCGCAAGTGTTTGGCGCAAGTGTGACCCTTCCTGGTGGGACTGGGAGTAGGACACAAAGGCGGCAGTGTGGGTCCCTGCTAGCTGAGAACACAGGCCCGCTGTTGATGTTTAGGCCTGAACCATTCCAATCAGCACTATAGCTCACACAAGTTACTCACACAGCTCCGCCTCCTTTCAGGCAGCATGACAACTGCCTTCGCCACCCACAACAAATCGCTTTATGGCCAATTGCAAGAAAATTGATTGATTGAGGACATGACTGAGGAAGTTAAATCTCACTGCTGATGAGAGGAACATATGTGTAACTGTGAAATGAGTTCAGACAATGAGCACTTAAAAACAAAAACAATATTGAAAGGCTTCTCAGTCCTGATGAATGTGATAAACTCATTAGCCCAAAGATTATTTTATGAAAGGAGGTCTGGGAGGAAATTCATCGACAGCGATCTCGGAGGACACTTTGAGATAGGAGGATGCTTTTAGGTAAAACAACAATATTAGGGAGTGTACCTGATTGGGATTTTCATTAATGGGGAAGAGGTTTTGAAGAGGTAAAAAGAAATTGCATTTTGATGTGAATTACAAAGACACATCTAATTGTTAAATGTAAAAATAATTCTACTAAAAGCATTTACATACACAATCTGGACAAAAGCTACAAATCGCATTTAGATTTCTTCTTTCCTGTTTAGGCTTTTTGTCTCTTCCTGGTACTACTGAGACAAATGATAAACAAATGAGACCACGGTAATGCCAGTGGTATTGTGCTAAGATGACACCCTTAAACAACGTGAGAGGAATAGTATGACATTATAGAAAAAATGTGCTTAAGATCTCAGTAAGAACTTGGCCTAATGAGGGTTGCAATGGCCTTACCCAGAGTGTGGGCATAATAACCCAAACACCAGTACAATATAATATAATAAAATTGAACATTAAAAGTTTCACAAAAGGTAGTTTTTCTTGCAGAGCTATTGTCCTGCATTGGACTAACTGCATACTGTTGGTGTTCATAATATTGTGTACACAGTCTGTAGGAGCGGGCTGTTTGATTACTACTCCCCCCGTACCTTCATGTAGTCTTCTTTCAAACATGCATTTACAACCTGCTCATAAATATCCAAATTAGACTGCCTTTGAGTAATTATTGTGGGGTCGTGCTGTAATTGTGGCAGCCATTTGTACTTAACACTCAGACATGCAGACAATTTACTGCAAAATTAAGAAAGCATTGGCTGCACTCAGTGGAAATGAATAAAATGAAAAAAATATTTGATTGATTCTTATGCTGCCAGTGAGAAAGTTACAAACAAAGAGAAAGTTGAATTAAACATTGTAAAGAACACAAGAATATTGTCTTTTAAGTCAGGCTCAGCTGTCTACGCAATCTATAATGGGATGGCCTACTGGTCTTTCCTGTCCCCACTTCAGAGCAAATCTGTTAAATAAATCAATGTCTGACCCCTTAGTGACAGGATGACCCATGAATATCAACTATGCACTGGCTTTAAAGTTGAACTCTTTAGACAATAGAGGGAAACGTTGGATGTCATGAGGTTTATTAGAGAAACTGACACTTAACGCTGTTTAGTCCACTTTAATTTTCCTGCTTCCTTAGAGTCCTGATAATTATTGGTCGCAGTCTCACTGTTAGCCATCGCTTCTCACCCATTTCGGACTTCTCACAGTCCCTTTTCTCACTTTCAGCAGCCTGAGACACACAGACTCAATCAAGTAACATTATGAGATGCCTTAATTCTCGCAAACTCCCCACTAATATACACAATACATTAATAATACAGGGGGAAAGTGATGAGACAGCTTGTGTTGATGCCAAGATGAAGAAAACTAAAGTTTTAAAAGGAAGCAAAGGGAATTCAAAGAAACAAAAAAAGGTAGAGAAGAAGGGGACCGGGTTAGAGGAGAAAACAACAATAATAAAAGTGCTGAGCTGGCAACTCTAGCTGCAGCAGGACAAGTGAGACATGACAGCCTCACTATGCTGAACGTTCTGACACACATATGTCTTACACAACAAAATGGCCTTCATCACTTCTCCATCTCCCCATGGCCTCACACTGTCTTTATTCTATAATCTACGTAATTTCAGTTTCCATCATCTTTCAAACTCTTCCTCCCACTGTCCTCGAACGCCTACACAACAACCATGAGCAGCCCGTTGCCGCCTGTTCTTCTCAGCTATGTGTTGAGATGTGTCTATCCAGACCAGGGGCCCTTGAGAGACACATGTGCCACTTCCTATTCTCAGATCCAATCAAGGGGGAAATGGAAGCAGCTTGCATGAACACGTATACACTTGTGAACGCAAAATCACACGCACACACAGACGTATCTGTCTGTTTGAAAGACAGGGACGGAGAGATTCAGTCTCCTCCAACAGATGGTTACCATGCCGCGGGCATAGAGTAAGTCTGCACAGCACAGTCACAACTGCTGCCAATGCAGAGATGTTGAAGAGGCGTATATTGTATATTGAGTAAATGAGAGGCAAGACTGATGAAGTGGGCAGAAGACAAGAACATTTTTTGTACTTCACATAAGGCATTTAATGACAATTTTGCGTAAGGATGCAAAAATCCTTAACCAATTACTTGCCAAAGTAACAATAAATAATCCATTAATCATTAAAAGCTTCTAAAATTAAAAAAATACGTTTTTCCTGAATGGTAAAGCAGCCATAATTAGGTGGTAAGATGACGAGTTGAAAGGACCAGTTTGGGAAAACTAATATGTTAAGCAGCAACATGTTTTACTGTGTATGGGAAAACCCCTCACACCAGCTCTGATCATGGTTTTAACTGATTAATCATTAACCTGAACAATTCTGGACTCATAAAAGGAAAGGAAAACCTATTCCCATATATGTATTGCATTTGATTGTGGGACCATAAACATGCAGAAAAGGAAATGACGGAGCTTGAAGTGTTATATGGTAGCTGTGTGAGCTCTGCAGTTTATTAGTCACAAGAGAACCACATGGACAATATACCTCCTGAGCAATTAGGGGTTGTAAAGATTAATCAATGCATATCGAAAAATCGAGAGTGGAGAGAAGAAAAAAAAAAAGAAAAAAAAAAAAAAAAAAAAAAAAAGCCACTTATATCCAAACAAAATTTTGTTAAAAATTAGCACGATTTTCAAATAAGTCGTCTGTGTGAACTGCAGTGTATATAGATTGAACGCCATAGACATATTGAATATTCATAGACGTTAGATACAAATGCCCAAAAGCAATACACCGTCTTCCTTGAAGGCAAGGATGCTGCACAGACATCCTACTTCCGTCAATAGCAGAGCAAGAAAAATAGTTGGCTGCTGAAAGAGGAAATGCAAATAAAAGAGAGGGTAATAGCACTTCGGTATTATGTTGAAATGTGTCTGTGAAACATTCCATTGATAATGGAGCTCACACAAACTCAGGATTCAGTCATTCAGTCAGCCTTGAAAGTGCACGAGAGGTACAATGTTCTGACAGGCTACTGGACCCCTGGAACAAAATGTCTCCATCTCCTTACTCCCTCTGGGAGATGTGGTGTTCAATACAGAGAGAAACAGCAGCGGGTTTTATGAAAGACTGACAGCTCCCTGTTGGAATTCTTGACTCTTCTACCCCTCTGCAGGTGCTGTCTTACCTTTCAAGACCTTGACAGTTGATCAAACAGCTGATCAGGGGCCACAGCACATGACAAACCTCTAACTTTCAACATTGTTTTTATAGTCCAAGATAAAGAAAATCAAAATTTTCTCACTTCAGTTACGCAGCCGTAATGGCAAAAATCCTACATAGTGTTCCTTAGCAAGATAAGATTGTGACTTTAGGATCTTCAATGTTGTAGCCTCAGTTGTCAGTAGTTTTGATGGGATTCAGATGGAATAACAAAGAAGCCAAGGAGAAATGTGACATGTTTTACACTGCAAAAATATTCATGGTTAGTTTTTACCCTGTGATGTACCTCCATGTCTTGCCCTATTCACCAACATCTTTAAAAAACTGTCAAAAAGCAACTTCTCAACTCCCCTGGAAACAGATTCTCCCTTGAAGGCCTTTTTCTACACAAGGAGCGCGCGCACACAGACCCACACACACATGCACACAGATCTGTTAAAGTAATTAGGATATATATATATATATTTAACTAATTGGATAGATGGAAAAAAGGAAAAGCAGGTAATATCTCTAAACCACCTGCTTTCTGGCCCAGAGGGAGGGGATGCTGGGGCCCAATAAGACAGTCGTAGAAGTCAGAAGTGCTACAGGAAGGTAAAGTCCTCTTTGGACTTGGGAAAACAGAGGAGGGAAAAAGTCAGTCGCGGTCAAGAAAAGTGGAAGTGGGAGGGTTTGGAAGAAATTGATGGGAGACTGAGATGAGCGGGACAGCAAACCATTAATGGTAGCAGACAGGAGAGAGGATCAACTAAGACGAGTGAACGGTGAAGAGCGGAGAGGAGGAGGAGAGAAAGAGAGAGAGATGGCCTTCTGAGACCCTGATGGGACACTAGAGTGAAGTACCAGTGTGGGGGTGCAAAATTAACTGCCCAGTCCCTGGCCTTACCTTCCAGTGATTGATACAACCTTGTCATCCACTCAGGAGTAGACGAGTGTACAAAAATCTAACAGGGCAGTTCCAATCGATTGTGCACCAATTTGAGTCAGCCGATATTTATTACAAATGACTCAATCATGCTCCTTGAATTTGCTGATGAGGAAGAATAAATATAAGTGAGGTCTCTCCCGCTCTCATTTCTTGCATGGCTTTGATCCAAGTGTCTCTCCTGCCTCATTTCATCAGTTCTGAATTCTGGTAATGAAACCATTTGACAGAGCAGTGAGCAGGAGTGACTATCAGGCATGCTACAGCGCCAGGAGCAGCAATCACAGCCCACCAGATGGAATGAAATTAATAATTGATGTTGATTTTTGAACTGTTTGTGTCGAGCAGAAGGGTGCTGAAATTCTGCAGCTCTCCCTGCTTTTTGTAATGTGCTGTAACATCTAGACTGGGTTTCCGTGGCCATGATGCTACAACAAAGCAAATAAGCAAACCAATGTACTGTATATTCATCAGAGAATGCCCTTCAAACACACTACTAATAACATGTTCTCCTGTGGTGATTAACATACTGTAGTAGCTGATATTCAGTCATTAAAATAAATACAACACTAACAGTATCCTGTCAGACAAATAAGTACTTACTAACCGTTGGAATAGGCCAGCTGCACTACAGGATAAACTCAGCTGTTATTTTGAGCAAAAACGTCAGTACAGTTTTCTGCATTTGACATCATGTCTATGAGTTGGTACTGCTTAAGTCTTTGGTGAGGTGTCTGCTGATCTAAAAAGACAGTTTTACAGTTTAGAACAACCTACAGTCTTGACATAATGGGGACTAAAATTAAGTAACAAAGAGACATTTGTGTTTTAATTTTTCATTAATTTTTTCTATCTATACACTTTCCTAACATAGCTGTACTGTTACTGGTAGCTGTGTGTAGTTTTTACCTATATCAGACAGACAAATCCGTCTAAACAGCAGGAATTACTAACAGATTACCAGATTACTGTGTGCCTCTTTGACACCTACTTCCATATAATTTAATCTTGCAGGCATCTGGTGAGGTCAGGGTCAGGATTGTGTTACAAGACCTCTGACACAGTGCTGCTGCCCTAGCTACAGATAAAAGGCCTAGGCTAGCATCAAGGGTACTGAAAGACGATCCCTCTGCATACACAAACACACACCCACACACAAATTTGTGCACCAAATACCACATATTATTCGTCATCTAAAGCAGCACAGTGGACTCGAACCAGGGTCAGACAATGATTTAATACCTCATACAGATGTTCAATCTGGTAAGATGAACAGAAAATACACAACACTCAAACACTTCTTTAGAAGGCTAAAGAAGCACACAGCTTTGCTGACTGCACGTAAATATATCTTTGCCTCCTACTACACAGTGTGACATGAGTTCCTGCGCTTTTTACGTCATTATCGCTACGGGTTCTGTTTTTTCCCCCTCATTTTACCTCACATTCCCCCTTTCTTTTGGTTGATGTGTGTATGTGTTCTCTGGACTACATACATCTATATTCAATTGAGTAAGTGTAACCTGGTGCTAATTAGCTGTGTATCTAAGTAGGTGGCAAATGTTTAAAAAATACTGTTAGGTACATGACTCGGGAAGCTTGCAGTTGGGGATTATATATAGGTCACTTCAAAAACAAAGCTAGTCACATTTCAGTAGCATAAAGCAAAATCAAATTCAAGTTAATTTGTATACTTTATACATTTCAACTTGAATTTGATTTTGTTTTAAGTTACTGAAATGTGACTAGCTTTGTTTTGAAGTGCCTCATATATAATCCCCAACTGCACGCTTGCCAAACCACACATTTATATACAGGGGATCAACAGCTCTGACGATAGCTAGCATATTTTAGGCCCCTTCCCCAACTCTGGGCCCCCAGAATAATTCATTTTCACCTTCCCTTAGGGACACCCCTGGAAAACAGACCTGTGCTCACATTGAGCATATAAACATTTGTTTGCAGCATTGTATCTGGCAGCCCTGTAACAGTGATTCGGTTTTGCATAAGTTAGGTTTATGTCTAGGATTTGATTGCATTAACATCACTGGTGTCTTTCACTGGCTTCAGCAGTCCACAGTCAAAACAAAAAAGCTTGATAGCATGAATTTTCTCTAATGATCTAATGAATGTAGCAAAACCCTTTCTTATTTGTCCTGAACTGGCAAAGATGTAGGCATACTGCGACCCACAGTGTGGTGGTCCTGAGCTCATTGGAGGCATCTGCTGCATCATGGGCTATGGGCAACTAGGAAATGTACTGCTGATGCATTATACATCCAGTACATCCATTACCAGCCCCCCTCCTGCACTAACCTTTGTACTCAGACACACATTCCCATGTACAGGCACACAGAGATGGAGGAAAAAGGTCCAATGAATTATGGATTGGTGCATCGCAATATAACCAATGAGCTGTGGGAGAAGCATAGTATACACATTTGGATAGAAACATGCTCTGTAACAAAAGCTAGACAGTGAGGCAATAGTAAAATCAGAAGCTTCTTGAATATATTTTTATAATAGATTATCATCTTCCAGGTGAAGACCTGGAGGGAAATCCATTTAAAAATTTAGAATAAAACTACAAAAAACCATAAGTCAAATCAGGCTAAGGTGAATATATAACTAGTGCTACTGTTGCCTTTCACTAAGCCAAGGAATGTGGAACCATTTTTTTTTGCTGAAGGTGAAGTTAAAAGCTGAATTTAAATGTGATTGTTTCAAGCATGTTTACATACTAATTATTTGAGCATACTGACCAATTTAAAAAACACACACCTCAACTGGTCACAAATCCAATATGTTTTTCTTAATAAAATTTAGTCCACCAAAAGGCAGAACCCTTGACAATACAGAAAATGAGAACTTTATTGATCATGTGCCTTCAAAAGGGGCACAAATGCAATATTGCTATTATTGTTGTTTTTTTGTTTTGTTTTGTTTTTTTTTAAAACAGCTGGAATTCAAAAATCTGAAAAGAAAAAAAAAAAAAAAAAAAGGTTGCTCTGCTTCAGTGCCCCTACACATACTGAATGGATAAGAAGGAGCACCCACAGAAACTGAACCATCATTTCTCTTTGTTCTAGCAATCCATCCAGGTTGTTCATAGCTTTTCGAACTCCTAAAAATGCTTTCTGTTGTTTTCAAATCTAAAAGTGACAATCTTGTGCTATAGTGTTGACAGAGGTGTTAGTGCTAACAGTGCTAACAGTCGCAGCTGTGCACCTGTAATGTTAAGAGACAACTTTCTGTTGCCTTCAGCTTTCTTCTTCTTCTTTTTTTTTTCTAATTTTAAATGTTAATATAGTCAACCACCCAATACAAGTCATTAAACCGTCATTATGTTAACAGTATCCTGTCAGACAATTTCATAACCATAATATGGTGATTTATTCAACTGTCTTCATGCTACAGGTGGCATTTATGAGCTGTGATTATATCCCTATTTTGTACCTGTACAGATTCTGACAACAGAAACATTTATCATTTGAAAAGATTGGCTATCAATCAAATGTTTGACTACATTGAAACAACATAAACACTCAAACATGCTGAGACAGACAGAGTGACTAGATTCCTTACCAGATGAACCTGTAGACATTCATTTGGCATTTCGGTCAACACCCTGAACCTTTTGAAAATAATCTGAAACCTCTGCTTTGGATAAAAGTAATTTCCACATGTAATCCTGAATTTTTAGGTTTATGCACCTTTGTTTGAGCATGGCAGTACAAGAAGTCACCAGCCTCCCAGTCTGGCCTGGGGTAATTACTCCAAACCGAAAGGCCATCGATCAAAGAGCAGACGAGGCAGCCAAGGCTGCCTGTGACGACTGGCCTTCTCACAGCCCTAAAAATCAGAGGCTGACCTGGCCTTGAAGCCTGCAGACATGAAAGGCGCGACCAGTCCAATGAACCTGACATGGCCAGAGCAAACAGCGTCCCTTAGCATTTCGACTCAAGTATAAATGAGACACTGTGACTTTGAATCCAGTTTTAACTTTAGGATAAAACCTGTTCTCCCTCAAAATTTAATTTAAAGACATCATATATGAAGCAATTATAAAAATATTTACACATTTTCTAATCAAATTTTAATCTCATTACAGTATATATATATGATATATGCAAAGCTCAAGAGCCAAGACAAGGTGTTTCGAGTTAAAACTGAGATGTCATTTAAAATTAATAATTTAAGACATAGTGTACTTACATTATTTCTAAATACTTTCCTGAGATATCATTTGCTTTTCTTTTATGTTCTTTGTGACACTTGGTGCAGTAACGTTTTTGGCAAACCTGAAACATTATCTGATCCAGAACTGACCAATTTAAAATAATTCGATCTTAAATGCTTGAAAAAAATTGATTTTTTACCCACACTGATCAGATGTGTCAAACTGGAGTTGACATTGGCCTTAGTGTTAAAGTAGAAAAGATAGGATAAGCCTTTGAAGTAAACTGCCTAAAAAGCTTTTTGGGAGGGAAAGGTTTTTAAGATTTAACTCGTGAATATGGAAAAAGTTGCATTTTCTGTTTTAATATTAGACACACTGTGCAGCCACAGTGTGGTCTTCTTACACTTGAGTAGGAAGACATTAAAATTTGTTTCACAAAGCAACCGCTGTTACTGCCGCTATGCTTCATGATACTAATAAACTAGATGATGTCAGTTCAGTTATAAAGCACTCTATGTTTCTTCACCTGCTTTTGGTAAAGTCTTAAAAGATTAATCTTCATCAAACTGGAAATGCATAACAAAATAATCTTGACAGATCCACCTTTAAAACGAAGGTGTTTTGCTCATCAAGCAAACTGATGATGGAATGTATAGGTTATAATTATCTACATGAAAAGGTGAAGAGAGTGTGCAATCAACAAATATGAAGTGTGCAAGAGATTGTAAAGGAGGAAAAAAAAAAGAGCCAAAAGAGGCTGCAATTAACTACAGGAAACAGACAGGAAGTTTATTCCTTCTCTGTGTCACTATAGCAACTTCGACTTGCAAGATGAAAAAAAAGGCACAGGAAATGAAAAGAGGAGGGGTGAAATGGGAGGTTTTTCAACGGTTCATACATTTTCCTCTGAGAATACAGGCTTAAACTTGCTTTTCTGACTCCTTTCACTGCATGAAAGAATTGAAGTTGACTTGTCATTTCATGAAGGCAAATGTAATTGCAGAGTTACTGGTCTCAACTTTTCACACAGAACTGATTTTGATTATTCTGTGCTAAATGAAAAGTTACAATATTTAATTCATGATGGAAGCTCTGTTTTAGAGTGATTCTGATATTTTAGGTTTAGATTGGGAGGCTGAGTAGGCACAATGTTACTAGTGCAGCAAAAACTATAAACACATATTGTACAAACCTACAATTTGTCCAGATATTTTGATGTGGATGCCATGGATATAGAGATGCTCCTGGATTGAAGAGAATCGGCACTCATTTGGCATTTCAGTCAAGACAGTGAGCCTTTTGAAAATAATTTGAAACCCCTGCTCTTAT
Source organism: Xiphias gladius (assembly GCF_016859285.1). Lineage (NCBI taxonomy): Eukaryota > Metazoa > Chordata > Actinopteri > Istiophoriformes > Xiphiidae > Xiphias > Xiphias gladius. The sequence goes on along the minus strand of NC_053420.1, from coordinate 17,731,530 downwards.
TTCCCCACATAATCCCGAATTTTTAGGTTTATGCACCTTTGAGTGAACATGAGTGACAGACCGAAAAACTCTCACTGGCATACAGCCCTGTCCCCACCGGTCAAAGCAGCAAAGCTGCCATTGTATGAACACTAAGAGCAGGGCAGAGAATGTCTGCAAGCAACTTGAGATACTGTATCCTGACTTCACGAAATGTTAGTGAAAGTTCTGAATTAAACTAAAAGTTGTACCCATTAATGTCATCAGAGAAAGCGGAAGTCAAAAAAATCATAGTGAAAGAACTGTGGGTGTTAACAGAGACAATATCCAGCCCATGGGGCAAGATAAAAAGCTATCCCTGCACTGGTTTCTGTAAAGACACTAGTCACTGAGCAGGCTCAGGCACCAGAAAGAAACCATGGCTTGGTTAAGTCACACCTCAGAGCCTCTGAACAGTATGTTAACCCATCCTCTTTTCAAGGTACTGTATTAACTCAACATTTGTCAATCTCAAAATCCATTGATAAGCCTAGAGTCTTGTACCCTCACTATCAGATTTCTGATTTAAAAAAAATCCTCTAAACCTAAAAAAAAAAAAAAAAAAAAAAAAACAACAAACAAACAAACAAACAAACAAACAAAAAAAATTACAAAAAAATATAAACAATTGCTAAAATAGATGTGGCACATGACTGCTTAGTTTTGCAGATGACACCATCTTCGTTTGAGCCTCTTTACTGATTATGTGCACTTGCACAGGAGAGAGATGATGTGCTCTATGCTACTATTTTAAGCAACTAACTGGAACCACTTATGCATGCAAAGACATTTCATTGTTGACATGACACTGGCGTCAATAAACCTCCCTACAAATGACAATTTTCACCAAAAAGAATCTTGATTTATCACAGCACCCATCAGTTTTCCAAGAACAAAACTGAGTTGTCCTCACTAGTCACTGGGCCATTACCTGTCATTAGCCCACTATCAAGACACTGCATGACACCATAAATGACAAGACAAAACGGCAGGAAGGATTGCTGGTGACACTGCCTGTACAGGCCCCTAATCAGTTTCTCTCCCCTGCAGATTCATTAAAGGTGCTCTGCTCTTTCAATCATTCAGATGTGGTAAGTGATAGACAGTTAAACTTTTCATCTATCAATTCTCTTTGACAATGTGGTTGTGATTATCTGTTTGAAATGTCAGACAGACACCTACCATCCATCCATAATTCCATCATACTTGTTTACATATTCTGTGTCAAAAGTTGGTTTAGAAACAAATGCTGTAAAATAAATAAATAAAAATAAATAAATTAAAAAAAAATAAAATAAAAACTTTTAAATAAAAGTGCATCACTTATATTTAAGGTTCATGCTCCACATCTTTTGCTGGGCTATTCCTCTTCACTGGGAGGCTTTTACTGTCAGAAGTATGGACGGGATGTGTTGAATTTGCATTACTGTGCTGTGTGGTACGCAGGAAAAAAAAAAAAAAAAAAAAAACACTGAAAGAAACCAATTTGAACTTACCTAAAGATTCCTCTTTCCAAAACATGTCTCGCTTAACTAAAAGTTGTCTTGCTAAAGACCACACGCATCTACAATAATGAGATATGATTGAGCAAAACACTGACTGACCCACAATAACTTGTGAACTCTTTTCAACAGTCATTGTGCTGTGGCTGTAAATCTGTTTTCTCTTATACCTACATTCATGATAATACCTTTTATTACTACACATGTACTATAGATATTGCTTTGCAATTGTCTGCCCAACCTCCTTTACAGTCTGCCCCTTTAAAGCCTCATGTATTTTCTCTGTTTTACAACTGCTGTAGCTGACCTTTTCAAGTTGTTCCTGCCATTCAACTATCTCATGGTTCACTTGTCATGCATTACAGTACCATAATAAGGTACAAACTACATATAAGATACTGTACACATGTATATTCTACATGAGTGATATGCCTTGTCTATCATGTTATTCACCTTATGTTGTTCTTTTGTAGCATATGCAAGAGATTTATGGTGTCAATGATTCTGCACAGCACAAATCTGTACTTTTGGGGCATTTAGAAAAATGTGTGCCTGTGATTGTAATATATTAAAAGGGTACCCTGTGGAGTTTTCTTCCTAACAAACAAATTTTAACATTCAGTTTTTCAACAAAACACACTGTGTGTATCCTTGACGTCAAAAAAATAAATACATTAAAAAGTGTTGCGTGTATTTTCACCCTCATAAAACACTTGCAAAGACAGACTGATGAATGGTTTTTGGAGTATATAATATCCAGCATTGTTTACATCCATGTTTACGAGCTTGCAGTCTTCTTCCCTGTCTGTGCTGGCGCATTGCAGCATATCTTGACGTGGTACCGACAACTCTTAGATCGGTGGAATAGTGTGTAACACGTCACCCGCGTGAACCCATTCATAGGAAAATAGGATCATAGTGCTACTGGAGGTCTAAAGTTCCGCAGGGAATCTTTAATTGGTACTACGGGGAATAAGATTAAGGACTAAGAATACTTTCTCTATCAAAGCTTTGTCTCTGTATTTCTGGTATTCACTTACTTGCTTGAGACATCATATGGGCCTATAGTTTTGTACTTTAGGCAACAAATCCAATACTTGAAAGAAAAAGCTTTGTAGCAACTACCAACTCACTGAACACTGTTGATACTAATCCCTTTTCTATCTTTATGCTCGAGACCACTGTAAACGTCAGGAAAGGAATGCAGGAGATGGAGTGAGAAGGGCAAAGATAAAAAGTCAAGCAGGAGTTCACCCTTTTGGTGCAGCAAAAAGTGTCCAGGATTGTAGTAAGTATAGGATGTATTTCAAGCAAACACAACCTTTGTTCGGCACCTTATTTCGCTGCTGAAGTTGCCTATGAGATTCAAGACAGGTTATCTGTGTTAATAATGTTTATGGTAGCCTCTCGGTGCAGGTACTGCCAGAAAAAGGAATATACAGCTGCAGCATGCTGGTCAGAATAAGATTAAAAACATAAATTTGCTGAAAAAGGACCAATGTGGCCACGGTCATCAGAGGATTTACAGGTTTAATTCTAATATCCTCCACAAGGCTTGAAAGAACTGAGGATGGAGATAGGCCTCTAAGACTTCCCGACATGATGGCAAATTAACCTAAAATATTGACTTTCCTATATATCCATTAAAGCAGGGAATTCCTTTTAATATATTTGACATTTAAACAACCCCGGAGAGAATGAGCAAGTCAGTGTAGCTTTATTTGACACTGTACAGTTGCCAATTAAAACAGAAAAGGTGCAGTTTCAAGAACTGGTGTTTTCACATAAACAAGCATGACATTTAAATAATGACTACAATCCATACATGACTAGCACTGATGGTTTCTGAAAACCAAAATGTAGTAACTTTTTTTTTTTTTTTTTTTTTTAATAAATCAAGGAGTCCTTGAAGCAGCTTGCATTTACTTAGGACGAGTATGGACTGGTAGTGCTGAGCCATAAAAATCATGCGCGTGCTAAAATATTAAAATTGGGTGCTCATGTTAACTATCCCTGTGTACTATGCTGTGTGTGTAATTTTAATCTGTGTGTGTGACTGAGTGAGTACTCCACAAGAATACAGAGCACTGCCATTCTCACAGAGAGCTCTTTGTGTGCGCACACTACCCCTAAAACCAGCAAGTCTACCAAAGCCTCATTGCAGCTTTGTTTGGCTTGTGTTCCTTTTGTTAATTCCACTTCCTTTCAGGCTCCTCTCTCTGCAGCTGACCAGAGAGATGGCCCTGGACTCTGAAAGAGGGAGCGAAAGAGACTCAGTTTGAGAGAGTGGGAGACAGACACACAGGCAGACAGACAAATGCTCTGTCAAGTGAATTTGGTTTAGAATGGGGCTAGGCTAATTGACATATAACCAGATGAGATGCCAGACACATTCAATTTTATGATTGAAATGGCACTGAACACCTTTGGTATCAAAAACTAAAACTCTCCTAACAGTAGTCTATTAGTCATTTTGCAAGTACTTTGCATGTGAGTTTGACAATTTGTCAACTGCAAACAACCTATTAAGTTTGCTAACAATGTTAGCAAAGAGGATTTCTGAAGCACGTGTGTCCAAGGGAAGTCTTGTATGTAACCCATGAGCTCTGTGCCAATAAGCACATACAAATTTTTTTGTGGCCACTCATTGCCTAACAGTCTATTTTAGGCCCAAATTTGACACAGGGTTTCTGGCTAGATAGCTATCAGCAGGACGGCAGCAGCACGTTGATCCCTTGACTTCAGCATTAGCATGACAGTTATAAACAGGAGTCCACGGTGACAGCGGCTCCTCATGTTGGCTGATGAGTAAAATAGGTTACTGGGATTTAAGTAGACAAAAGTTTTTTGCACACATGCTAAAATATGTACAAGGACGTTAATGTGAGTGAAAGGGCCAGTAAAAGTGTATTCTGCTCAGATCATGTGACTGCCATCTTTAAGCCCAGCCATAGCATAAATGTTTATTAGTGCTTCTATTCCACCCTAATGGGACAGATGCAGGTTTTTACAAAATCCAGTAAATGTGTTTAGTGTCATTAGTATTTTAAGTCCGCAAAGTTTTTGAAACTAGTGGGAAAACTAAAAGTCCTCATCATAACTCAAACACCATAATTTATGTCACATCCCTACATTACCATTAGACAGAAACAAAGCCAAACCTCTGACAATAAGACCCGGGTCAGGCATTTTCTTTTAAAACACACATGCAGACACACACAGTCACCTTCATTGCCGTCAGTGGCAACCCCCCCTGCCGGTTATAGTGCCAAAACAGACATGTTTGCTTTCAAAACACACTCTGCTCCAGTGATAATCGCCATAGTAACCAGAGAGCTGAAACCCGAAGCTATCTGGAACTTTCCGCACGTTAACAATTACAGTTCACTGAATCTGACATGCAGAGGACTGTCATTAAACATTGGGTCAAAGATGACCAGACAAAGCAGATTAATTCATTAACACAGTTACACAGAGTGATACCCCAGAGTTGACTCTCAACAACAAAGACATTTCCTTGACAACACAGCCTGGCAACAGACTCCTCTGGCTTCATCCAGGAGACGGCATAAAGAAAAGGTGAAGATAAGGTCTCTTTGCTGAGAGCATATAGCGTTTGTCTTTTTCCCCCTTTCTTGACCCTTATTTATACAGGGTAGATTCACTAAGCAGGAACACACTTTTGCAGCAAAAATTGTGCCCCCCACACACACACTAGAAGCTGACCCAATACAACCACAGTGTGATCTACTGGCCTGATGACGATGCTCTCTGTAAATGAGCATTTGTTTCACCAGTACAGCCAGTACTTTTATATAATTTACATTTACAAGTTCACTGTCCTTCACCCTTAGGGAGCACAAAAATATTGGTCTGTCACTGCTTATGGAGAAGTTGATGTCAAAAGGAAAAACAAGAAATAGAAAAGGACATCCTTGCAATGACCGAATATGCTCAACTCCCCTCCTCTTTCTGACACTGTCTACAGGAAGTCGGAGCAAATTGCAGAAGTTGCCCTTGTTAAGGTCAAGCTGAGGCACAAAAAAGACACATTGCTTCGGAGGTTAAAGTCTCATAGTCCATTAAATCTCCATGTTAACCTCTTATGCATGATTTCAAAATATTTGAAAAAACCTAACCCTCCATTAAGCCCTGCACAAACTTCATGTCTAAGTGAGGAACATCAGAATGGTGTTGAAGTTGATCTGGATCGAAGAAAGAAAACACCAAAAGTGCTATAGATTGTGAAAGAAAATGACTGTAATTTTGATTATGGGAACATTTCAGGATTGTCTGTACCACCCAAAAAATCTTCTAGGAGACAATTCTGACAGCACCTTTCAAAAGTTACACCAGCACGACTGCAGGTTTTCTACACAGCAACAGTTAGTTGTGCATTTTTCTGTTGCTGTGTTTGAATCTGACAAAGGTTCCACCCAAGAAAATGTGACCCTTTGTCCAGTGCAAGCACAACATTTCTATCAGAACTGGGGATGGATGAATCAGTTTTCCCTTCTTCACCTTCTTCACAATTATCAGAGGGATTTCCTTGATTACGACCCACTTTGTTCTAATTTTTGTTTTTCCTCTGAATTTCTTCTTTCATCATGTTCGTCCTTTATCTCTATTATTCAAATTATGTAAATTTAGGTCAAGTGGTACAATACAGTATTGCCATTTGTTGATGCCTTAAATTGGATGCAACAGCTCGACCTGCTAATGCAAATACAGCATTATTGTCACGTGAGAATGAAAATGCAAAAAAATTAAAATTTTAAAATGAAATTCTACAGCTGTGCTGAGCAGAGTTTTATGGGCTCAGCAGATGGCAGACACTGAGCACAGATCAAGAGTGGGCCACAGGTCTTCTCACACTTTGTGGATGATGCCCTAGAAAACACAGCAACTCGAGTACACAAGTAGGAAATAACTTAGTGCCACAATGTAATCATGACAATACATACCCAAGTTAAATATGTATTTAAATATATTAAGTCATCATACTTATCCCAAGCTGACAAAGAAATAAAAACACCATTTGCATGAGAAACTTATTCATATGTTCAGCAGCATTTGTGAGGGTTTTTAAACAAGCACAAATGACACTGAAAATCTGAATTATTATTATTAACATTATTATTTGAATTATTTTGTATTTTCTGAAGGTCAAAATAAATCAATCTTGTCTTCAAGTGTTGTTATAAATGCCATAATGGACAAGCCAGCAAAATGTGAAGTTACATGGAGCATTCTAAACAATGCCAGTAACCAATGATAACAACACGCAATTTACTGTTTAGCATCTGCTGTAAAATTATTGTATTTAATGTATAGAATTCAGTCACGTGCGTTACAATGGTTTAGTCTTCATTCTGACAATGAAGCAGAATGATAAAATGTGACAGCAAAAAAAGTGGATTTTGATATGGGGTCCATTGTTCACTTCCAATCTTGAGTCAGAGATTATGAGGACAACTTTAGGGCAGAAACTGAGGCAGAGTGAATCCAGCTGTCAGTCAGTTTCACATCCTGATATGAACAATTGGGCTGCCAAAGAACGAGGTTTTGCTGATTCTAGAGTGGAAGGAGGATGATAAATTACTTCAGTTGGGTAGTAACTGTATTAAGATACAACAGAATATATATGCACTGTATAGTTTCAAATAAACAATTTGTGCTACAAATATTTCTCTCTCTCTCTGTTGGAAACTAACAGCAGGCCTTACAGGAGAGGAAGATGATGTTGTTTCTCCCTTCTTTCCAAGGAACATGAACAAGGATCTTCAAACGCCCCCTCCCCTTAAACAGCTGGCTCTGTTGTGCCACATTTTCTGCTACTTAAGGGTGTTTACGCAGTTGTTGAAAATCACTGCACCTTTCTTTCCCACAATGCATTAAGAACTAATACCTCCCTACAAGTTAATGCTAGTTTATAGTAATTACAGAATAAAAGTTTTGTTCTTTTTGCCCCCCCCCCCCCTTCGTTAACAAAACCCATGATCTGGCAAAAGCAGTACAACAAATTCATCAGCCAGGCTATTGCTGATAGGAATAATAAAGCTGGACTAAAGCCCCCCTGACATGAGGACAGATTCGCTGATGAAAAACTAATAACAGTACAATGTAATAAAGCCAACTTTGGTGTAAAAAGCTTTGTCTAATAGTCCACAAGGTCAGTCATTTATGACCAGTGAAAGTACGAGGCTGTACATCAGTTTAAACAACATTTTTTCCTGCAAAGAGAATCTAAGGGCAGACAACATGCCAACATTCGTGACTCACTTTTCCTGTCTAAGAAATAATACCTCAAGGTTCAGTAGGTCAGAGCTTAGGTGCCACATTTTTAGCCTGAGTCTTAGCCTAAGAGAAAACTGCTGTTTGTCATGTGCTTTCAGCAATTTCTGTAGAAAATTACATAATTGGAGAAGATGTAAGGGAACAAAAATAAATGCACCACATGATGAAAAATAATGTTTATCTGCTTACCAATGCAACACATTTTCAAAAAGGGAAAATGAAGCAAAGCTCAGTATAAAAAAAAGAAAGTCACGTAAGTGTGTAACAATGTTGGGAGTCTCCCATTGTGTTTATAAATGGTGAGTGGAGTCTCAACGTTTGTTGTGTATAACTTGCAATAGAACATTATGATCCATAGCTGATGACGTCCCGGTGCTTATGCAGGCAGGTATCTTAGTGAATGTATAATAAGAAAGTCACAAAATTTGTTGCACGACAGGATTAAGCTTGTTTCTCCAGTATACTCCCATCTGCATCATTGATTTTGTGTATACATGTGTGAATACCAAAAAAGGGGAGCAACGAAGCATATATCCAATCTAGCACTTAATGTCAGAGAAAACAGACTACACTCAAACAGCTGAATCATCCATCTCTCTGCTCCTTTAATTCTCTTCTCTTTTCATGTAAAAGATCACGGTTTGATCCTCAGACGAATGTCGGGTTCCTTTCTTCCCTCATACTTTATTACTGATACGATTTCTACTGCACAGTAACCTTCAGGAACCTTCTGTGGCAAGAGGCAACCTGAACACAGGTGTCTCCAGGTATAGGGAAGGAGGAGTGTTTTCTTTGTAATTTAACAGAGTGTAAAGGTCTGAGAAGAAAAAAGATATAAGGCTTCATGCAGACAACAGACATTGGTGGTTGTTCTGCCTGACCAATAATATAAAACTGAATAAATACACTAATCATAATCAAGTATGAAATCAGAGGAAAGACTGAGGCACCAATGGATTGTTTATTTTGGATTTTGGCGGCAGTTCAGAGTAATAACTCTTCGTGCTTCTGTGGTCTGACCCTGCTCACTTCCTGCTTCACAGGAAACACGCTGAACAGCAACAGCTCTGCCCTTCCTGTTCCCTATGCCTGTATATGCACGCGCACACACGCACGTAGTCTGCCCTGGTAAGCTTCTTCTTCTCTCTAAGGTAATTCAAAAATCACCAACTCACCTAAGTAGCTATCACGTCTATCAAGTGAACGCCACGATGCACTGGATCACTTACGGTGTGTGTAGCATCTGCAAAATGAGCTTTAAAACTATACTTAGAAAAGCATTGGAAATGAAGACTTCACAGCTCATAACAAGCACTGGTCTGCCCTGCGCGTCCCAGACTGCAAACCCAAACTACCTTTTCTTTGCTCCTGAATCACAACATGAGACCAGGCCAAAGAAAATGCTGAGATGCAGAGCTTGGAAAACCTCAGGATCAAACATGTGCCTGGGCTGAACTGGGCTGTAACTGAGAAGTGACAATGTTAACAAAACAGTTCTCCTGTAAAGACAGGAAAAGCTGTATTTAGGGTACCCTGGAGAATGCATGGAGGCCCTTTCCACAGGCTGCTGCATCCCAGAATCCTCCATTGTCTTGATGTCTCATTTCCCCCCCAGTCTTTAATCAAGCTGGAATGGAAGGGGCAGGCCATTTTTAACCACAGGCCTGGGTCTACCATTGAAATTGCTGGAGAACGGAGATCTACTCTAACAGATCATAAGACAATGTGTCAATCGAAGAAAACAGAACCAAACGGAACTTAAGTATGCCCTGGCAACATGGAGAGCTGAATTTAACCTACATGTATCTCTTGAATCTGATCTGATTTTTCTTTGTGCATGGATGCGCTGAGAGTTGCAAACCTAAATACCTGCAGTGTTGCATGAAGGTAAAAAAAAAAAAAAAAAAAAAAAAAAAGGCAGAAAAACAGGAAATCAACCTGCTGCAACTGGCAGCCTTTGTTGGCAGGTTTGAGTCAATGCATGGCCTTCCGCCTTTAGCGCAGTGTGCTTTTAAGGGCTAGACTCCGAGAAGAGTGATCGATAAGCAGATACACAGAAAGGCTCTGAATCACTGTAATACACAGCCTGTTTGACTTAAACCAAAACTATGAAAATTGCTTTATTTACTGTTAAAAACATTAAGCCTTACCAAGCTCAGATCAATATAAAAACAAATCACAATAAACATCACAGGGTATTTCAGAAATACAAGCTATAGTAATTAATGCCTGGCTCTACAGGCTCTACAATTAAAGGGGCATGCAAGCATAACATGGAGGAGTGAGAGGCTTCTGATGAAGCGGTGCTCCTCCTACCCTGTTCTCTAACTCATCTAAGTACAGCTTTCTATGCTCTTCAACTTAACTGGCACAGTTCAGTCACTGACTGACAGCAAGACATGCAGCACAGCAATTCAACACTCAAACACTTTGTTATCACCTCTGCTCTCTCCTTAAGCTCCTTCCTCACCGTCCTGTCCATCATTCCCTTCATTTCTATTCATGTTCAGTCAGGAGACGCCTAAATTTGTGACTTCCCTTCTTTTTTTCATCTTTGTTTTTTTTTTTTTTTTTAAAGTTTTTTTCCAGTCCCTGCAGCCCATTTTTTCCCTCTACCACATTTAAATAAAGGGATCCTCTGTCCGTCTCCACAGGCTGCCACAAATAAAGATTCAGGTCTCAATCAGCACCCGACTAAGGAAAGCTGAGCTGCTACACGGCAGACCACCATCACTCATGCATTTTATTAAAAAACACAAAACGAAGATATTTGCATAAAGTTCTGCCCACCATAATTTATAGTGACTTGTGTTAATATCACACAATGTTATGGTACAAAGTTTGGGAAAATCTTTAACAAAAAACCAAGCTGTCACTGTAGGAAGCCAGCACCAAGCCAGAGATACCACTACAGATGATTTAACCCTGTACTAAACAAAGTAAAGTTGTGACCTTTTTGGGACTTTGGTTTTGATAATAAATGTGATCATAGTTTCCAGTAACTGAAAAAGGCATAAATGCCAGTCATTTATATTCTTAGTAATGCACATTTTTCTATTCTCTTTGTGATTCTACAAAATGTGCTGTTGTCGAGTTTAAACATCATAATAAACCACAAATACTGATCCCACAAAAGGAAATTGAGAGGAAAAAGGAAGGTTGTCTTTTTTTCCAACAAGTTAAGTCTGCATTTAAATATAAATCTGACTGAGTCACAGCTTCTTGCATGGCTCCAGTTCAACACTCCAGTGGAGCTCCAGCCATGTCTGCTCATTCTTGGTTTAACAGAAATAGTTAACAGTGACCCCGGCCCCACCCTCTCTCTGTTCTCCTACTCAGTATTCCCTAGCTAAAAAGAGCCTCAGTGTGGGAGCGCACTAAACTGAGGCCCCACAGAAAACCACATAATTACAAATCACAATAAAGCCCTCAGTGCTGTGTCCCTGCCAAAGGCTCAGCTGCACTCTAGCCCGCTCCAACTTGAGGCCTTTGCTTACAGCTACAAGGCCCCCCTTCCTCAACCACTTTCTTTCAGTCTGCTAACCCAGGCCCTCTTTCCCTCCATCACCCCTTTCTCTCTTGTCGTTGCTGTAAACTGTACTCCCTCCCCCCAGTCCTCTTTACCCATCTCTCTTCTTTGTTTTTCAAGTGTACAACTCACCTTAAAAAGTCCATAATCTCGTCATCAATTCTATCTCACAAAAGAGACACATCAAAAGGGGAGGAGAAGAAAAAAAAAAAAAATAAAATAAAAAAATAAAAACTGTTCACTGCCCATCTTCAACTTATTATCTTCAAATTTTATCAACACTAGATGGACATTTCTAGAATCTTTAAGCTGGGCTTTATAAGGATGGGCGATTTTCTACTGCAGAAACACAGATTCACCACTGACAAAAACTTTTCACCCTGCTGAAGTGACCTTGAGCAAGTCATTGAATTTTTGCTACGTCTAAGAGTTCTGTTCTGCAACTGTACCTCACTTTGACCTTTGATAAAATTCTGTATGGGCATCGATTAAGCATACTGTTGTTTTCTCAACGACATAACTGTCCACACTGACCTAAGAGAGTCTAAAAAACAATACAAACAAAAAAAACGACCCTCAGGACACCATTGCAAACTGGTATTGTTCAGATCATTTGCTGAGAACTGCACTGTTAAGCAGTTTAATATGCATGTATAAAGTGGAACTCTGCTCTTTGCTGGATAGAACATCTGCAGTAATCAGTTTCTAACTGCTATAACTCAACCATGGTTTCACAGACACAAGCTCACACAAAAATACAAGTAAACAGTAAAACAGCGATGATATCAGTGTAAAGAACCAGCCACACTAAAAGGGCACAGGTTTACTTTCTGAGTGAGCACCGAATGGAAACGCAAAAATGTGCTTTTATTAGCCAAGGATTGGTGCCAGAGCAATAAAGACCTAATACAGTCTAATACAGAGCTAAAGCTCCATCTTTGAGCAAACAAAACTAAACCAATCCTTAAGCCGTATCCAATTGAAAGGGGCAAATCTCTCCAGTGAGTTAAAAAGGTAATTACGGTTCAATTATTCCTACAGGGCATCAGTGGTGGTCTGACATTAGGGTCACCTTAAAAGAGATTCACTTGTTTAAAACTGCCATGCTCATTAATGTGAGATAAAAGCAAGGGCAGAATAGTCATCACTCAACTTACAGACTTTGAAATATCAATATGAGAAGCTGGAGAAACACAGAGGTAAAACTACACAATTAAATATTTTTGATTGCGTTGCCAATTTGACTGAATGTGTTAGCATTTAACTTTTCCCCCACCGTCTGAGTTGAGTCCCCAGGGCTGCAGTGAAAAAGCAAATAAAATCTGATTTAGGGCACCAATACCAGAATGAAATAGATACTCTATAACGCCATGTTTTAAAAAATTACTTCACAGAAAAACATGTCAAATTAAAACATAAAAAAAACATTCAAGTGGTAAGGTTGTAAGTCATAAAAGGAAGAGTCATGTCACATCGAATAATTCAAGAGTTCCCTCACAAATGTTGTTATGGTAAAAGGTAAAATGCCAGCACCCCCGGTTTCATGTACAACACCTGAGTAATTGTACTTTGCTTGTTTCCACCTCTGGCTGGGAGAGAGCTACAATCAAGGATCCAGACACTGAAGTGAAGACAAAACACAGTCCTACAGCATGAACTCAGACAGGTAGCTAAAGTCAGTTTCTTTGACTATCACCTCTACTTTAGTAAAATCAAATTCCTACTGTATCCTATCACTGTCCCATATCATTATCCAGCCATTCTGCACCTAGCTACAGCTACAGGTCTTGCCAGAGAGGTTCAAAGGTTGATAATGGAAGGGTCATAAAAAGGGATAGTTGGGTTTGTGTGTTATTTTTACGAACATGTGCATTAGGCCATACCTAGCTTCAGAGTTATCTCAAATATTCCTGATTAAATAGCCATCATGGTTGTTTATGCTTGCAGCACGGAGCACAACTTCTTCTCTCTGGCTCTTTTCTCTGCAACATCGAGCACTCGCCCAATGGTGGGCACACACTCACTGACATCTTATTGGCTGTTGTTGTCATTTTCCTTTTGTCAGCATGTCATTACTGTGATTACAACGACACAAGTATCATCTGAACCAAAATGAACTCCCCTGTCTGTCGTTAGGAATTCTTAATAATGTGGATAAGACCATCATTTGCTCTACTTATTAGTTTTCCTAACCTCCGGCTCACTAACATTCGACAACTGCGCTAGGAATGGAAGGCACACAAATCCTCAAGCCATTGGCACAGTTGTTGCAATTTGAGTTATTTAAGTGGAAAAAGCAAAAGAAGTGTAATATCTAGAGTTGACTTTAAAATAGAATTTAGTGGGATCAATGCAAAAATGAGAACTGAGGCACAGTTTGTTATTTATAACAGCTTTTACAGTCAAAAGCAAATAATGTAATTTTTTTATTAAAATTCTTAACATCCTATGAAAACAAGTCCAAGTGACTTTGTGCATGCTGGAATATCAGAATAGTTTCAGTTGGCATGTTAACAGTGTTAAAGATTATTGGTGAGATTATTTCATGGAAACTGACTCTGTTTGAAGGGAAACAATAAACTAATTCCCCTGGGAATTACCCACAGTTATGAGCTCTTTGGTTTTCAGCTAAACACTGAACAGAACTAAAAGGAAAGGGATACGGGGTACTTAGCCTCAGGATGAAGTTAGTCTCACTGTGAGCACTATAAGGTGTTTTCCTTCCCCTATAAGTATACACACAAATGCAATAAATGCACACATCACAGGCCTGTACACATGTGACCAGCCATAAGATGAGTTCTCGTGTTGGCCTCATGAGACTCATTCCACACGCACACCCAGCAGCAGCATAGTGAAAGCAGCTCCCAGGTTGCCAGCAGATCTGATTAAAACCTTTTTCGAGGACATAATCCCTGTCAATGTGAGATCAACTGAAAGGCCGGAGCTGAGTCAGCGTTTTCTCCCCATTTCCTTGAACATGAAAATTCAGGTGATAACTCAGGTGATAAGTCAGGTCAGCGTTTTTATCTGCCTGTCTTCTTAAAACCTCTCCCTATCCAACTCACTTCAGCCAAAATTAGCAATTATAAGCCAGGTGCTGCGTATGTACCTGTTAGTTTGTGTTCCTGCTGAACTAAATACTGTTGAAAATATATCTGACACCAAACATCATACAAGGTTTCAAATGAAACTCATATTCAGTTCACTTTTCTATTTTTTTTTGGAAATTAAACTGATATAGCTCAATACTAAGAACAAAGCTGCTGCATGCCTAGATATCAACAGTAACTGTTTTATTTGTTCAATGTTTCCACATGCAGAGTCTTTGTGGGGAGGAGACGCAGCAGCATGCTTTGACATGCAAAACTAATAAATCACCTTTTCATCACAGAGATACTCAAAATGTCACAGCTACAGAGAGCATAATCTAAAAGGCTATGCTATTATGTGGTAAACCGTTGCCGTTGTCTTCTGATCACTTTGCATTTTAATATGCGCTTTTAAAAAAAAAAAAATCTTTTCGGAACTGATTTTCTATGTGAACACTAGTTCCTCTATCGTATTTAAGGGAATGTCAGCCTGTCATATTATACAGCACACGAAAGCCCTCAATAACACACAAGTTACAAGTGGCAGAGCCCAGCCTGCACTGCCAGGGATTTATAGAGCTTGGTATGGGGTCTCATACACATTTCTCCACTGGGCCCTGCTGCTTTAAGAGTTGTTTTTTATGGTGTGGAAAACAAAACAACACACCAAAGGGCAAACATATTTTTGGCTCTATGACATTCTTTCCAAAAATCTGTCTTAACTTGAGGAGTGTGTTCAGACAAATAACAATGGTGCCTGAGTATTATGTGTAAAAGATGAGTTATAACAGTCCACAAGTATCAGAGCCAACACTTCTTGAAACTCCAGTCACTGTAAGCAGACACACTGTGCTATTGGCCAATTAAGGTGTGTGTAGAGCATGTGTCATTTTCATGCTTTTTTCGTTACTGTGAAGTCTGCCACTGGCATTGTGAAATTTACACAATGGCACAAGTATTTTTCACACTGCTGTTATTTTAAGAGAAAATACAAGAAAAAAGGAGGAGGGTGAGTGCTCTCCTTTCTTCTATATGCAGGCTGAAAATGTAAAAAATCCGTAAGTTAGACTTGTTTAAGGGCTTCATTGTTGCATGCATAAAAGGCAGTGGTGCCTACAGTCTGAGGAGCCGAACCAGGCAACTGACACAGGATGGGTGTGCTAGTTTCCTCAACCAGCTGAACAAAAGACACAAATGTACACTCTCTTAAATGCAGCCAGCTGAAGGAGGAAGTGACAGATATATTTTTGGGGGGGGGGGGCTGAAACAGGAAATGACATCAATTCCATCTGCAAAACTGTTCGCAACCATGATCAAAACCGGTGAGAGAGAGAGAGAGAGAGAGAGCCTAATCTATTTGGGACACTAGGGCATCATCGGGGCATAGTCACTTACTCTAGTGTGTGTAAAGTACAAAAAACCTTAAACAGATTTTTATTAAAAGAAAACTTAAAGAATATGACAAAATTCAATCATGAAAATGAGCTACCAGGGATGGTTTGTCTCAATTTCCTCTCCATGTTTGCCTTTCTTAATTGAAAACTGAAATCACTTGCACCCAGAGAGGACCATAATTTGTGGGACAGAAGGATGCTCTGACTGGTTTTGGAAGGTGAACAGGATTTTTTGATGTACTATATTTCCTTCAAAATCCCAAGTCTAATTTCTTGACATAAACTGATTTCACAGCACCAATTTGAGTCTTTTTGTTCCCTTAATATTGCTTAAGTTATTCAGCTCTAAGTGTGGCTGGAGCAATAAGAAAACTAGATTCGGAAAGTACTAACAACTGCCGGTTCGTTGGTCAGAAAAGGGCATGAATGTAATACAAGTTGCAGCTGCTTGGGGAGGTCTAAAAATACACTGCTCCTGATCAATACATTCATTATACAAGGCTATAATGTGACTATAGTGATCCAGTAAACATATGACCAACATTGTGAACCAGTAACAGTTTTAAATAAACTTTAGTCTTTCCTTGACACAAACCCAAACCACATAGCCATGTACAACAGTATGGTTTCATCTAAATGACTTAATTAATGTCTACTGTTAACCTCATTTTGGTTTAGTTCAATGAGAATCATTTAAATTTTGTTTCTAAAATTTTAGAAACATCCACAAATCTCAAACTGTGACCTTACAACTGAAATCATGTTACAGCAAAGTTTAAAGTTTAGTTTAGGTTTCATAGAGAGAATATGACAACAGAATACACATCCAGTTATAGACAAAAGCTTAAAGTAAGACTTATTGAAAAGAAAAAAGAAAAATCTGTGAAGTGTATGAATTATATTTGTCCAGTTGACACATAGGGGAGAGCTCAGGACAGGCAATACTACTGAAACAAAATTGACTTTTCAGTTACAGTTTTGACAGCACAGCTATCACAACATTATCACTCTGTGCCCCCCCCTCTCCCTTGGAGAAAAAAAAAAAAAAAAAAAAAAAAAAAAAACAACCCTCACCTACTATGACATGTAAACTATTCTTACCATCTATCACCTTAACATGGGCCCCTGCTGCTCAAATTACTTTAGGCACTTCACCTGATGCACTTTTTTCCACAGCACACAACTCCGATGAACACCAAAAAGAGCAGGTAGCAGCTGAAAGCTAGTAGTGTGACAGAACAAGTGAGGTCCCAAGTAAAACTATCATCTGATACTGGAAAACTTTAGAGAAGTGAGAAAGGATAGTGTGGCACACTGAGGAAAGAGATTCCAAGCATTTCCACCCTGTACTTCTGGGAGAGTGACAGCTCCCCTTTCTCCTGCTGTCTGCTTTCTGACAGCTTCAAAACGTCCCCATTTCATATTGCAGCAGCGCACTGTCGCTTGGTACAAAAACACAAACAAAGTCATACCACCTGTTGACCATATTTTGCAAGATTAAATCTCTAATGTAGTCCGCCTTGTCATCAGCTGGAATGTCCTTTTTTTCTCCTCTTTGTGCATAATTTTTGCTTGTCCCTCTCCCGAGTTTTCTCTACCACTCAGAACGCATTTGAACAGCAGCTATACTAAAGGAGAGATGAAGAGACGGAGGGTCAAACCATGGCTGCACTGTGACCACGGGCAGCAGTGATAGCTGTGGTTGAGTGAAGCTGCCCTACTCATCATAAAAGGACATGCTCAATCTTCCACTTGGTTAAATATGAACTGTGGCCCACCCTCTGTTTCCATCCTTACACATTATGTCATGAGCCTTCTGCTATGATTTTGTCACATTAAACTGATCCTCTTTCTTCTCTTTTCGTCCCCATCTCACCATCCACCTAAGTGCTCTTCACTTCCCCTCAGATTATTAGGGTAGGACGTATCAAAGAGTCACAGCCTCCATTGAAAGCTTTAGCTATTTCTTTCTGTGGCTAACATTGAGGATGGAGAGGAAGTGAAGTGAGCTCATTTCCTATAATGGCAAGAAGAAGGAAATGGTTGGTGGGAGGGGAGAGAGGGATAATTGTTTATTGTATGTGTATTTAATGACATGGTCAGACAAGGAAAGCCCCCACCCCTGGCTCCCCTCTCCCCAAAGACACTTGAAAATGTAAGCAATATAAAGATGGGAACTTTGACATTTCTGGTGATGCTTTGGGGGGGGGGGGGGTGTCATGAACTTGTGGGGTGAATTGTGTGTTTTCAGGACCAAAGCGCACTGTTTGAGTTATACAAAATGATGTCAATCACATTTGGGCTGAAACTGGAACATAAAGATTTTACTGGCCCCAGGGCAGAGATATGCAGATTTTATTTTATTTCTTTTTTTCTTTATATTACATAGATCTATAGATGTATCTATATATCTGTATAGATATATACTTATATAGATATATAGAGATCGAGATATATAGATAGATATACGCGCACACACACACACACACACACACACACACACACACACACACACACACACACACACACACACGAGAGAGCCTAATGATATCTAGTCATGCACATACATTTCGTTGAAAAATTAGGTTTTCCAGTTTTCCAAAACAACCAATATTACACAGTTTATGGCAAAACAAGCTGACTGATGTTTCAGCACTCTAAGCGCCACAAAGGAAATGCCATTCACTTTCTTTGCACTGAGCTGGCTGTTGAAGTATCAGTACAGAAGATCTGAAAAACTCAGCAGCTCAATCCGAAATATCTATAAGGCAACCCTTAAGATTAAGTGGGATTCTTCTTGGTTTTTGTAATTTGGTTGAACCGACCCCTTTAAAAAAAAGACATGACTAATTAGTACATTCTTAGCTTATATCCTTCCCTCTATCCTCTCACTCAGACAGATTTGCATTTTGCAACAGTTCCTGTGTCTGTGCAGGGCTGTCTACAAGTCTGCATTCTGCAGTATCTACTTCCCCTCCTACACACATTATCAGAGGTAAAGGGCGTTCACATGGAATTATGCTCATGATCTGCTTCTGTGTCGTCAGACCCTGTTGTGACCAAAACCAAGGTGAATCCTGAGGGCTGCATTCATAACTGTTAGTAAGCCATAACACACACACACACACACACACACACACACACACACACACACACACACACACACACACACACACACACACACACACTTTCCACTCTAAAATATTGATCTCTGTGCTACTTTATTTTTCTTATGAAGCAGCAGGACTAGTGTAAGAATAAAAGATATAAGCTCTGTGTAGAGGTGGGGACTGAGACAGCAGTGGAGGATTTTCTAAGCTATCAGTATTTCCACAGCAGAGAGGATAGTGCACCCTGGTCCCTGTGGACTCACACTGAGACACACAGTCTGCAGGAGCCAGCTTTATCTTCAGAGCTCTCCCTGTAATTGCAGGATATTCAGACTGTTCACATACACACTCACAGATCTGCTATCCAGTGAGTCACACAGCTAATTGGGCAGTCTGTGGTGCAGACTGTTGACTAAACAAGGTCAAGTCACCCAAAAACATAGGGCAGCAGCTCATTTGATAAATCTCATAGAATTGGCACATTTTTGCCAATAGTGCTTGTTGTAAGTATCGGTTATAATGCAGCTGCTAAGTATCTGATGCTCAGATGAGATTTCCTGGGGAGCTGTTAAAGTGTCCTCTGCTGCCAAAGCAGGCACACAGGCACAGAGCTGTTAATACCTCTGGAACAGTCCAGTCTGACTTGGTTTCTCCAGAGAAATCCAGGTCTCTATAATCAGCCTACTGTAATTACACCTGACACCCACCAAAAAAAAAAAAACCTCTTCTACTGACTTTAATAAGAGGGAGGAACTCAGTGTCTATGCAGTGCTGACCACACAGGCTGACCAGCAGTAGAACGTGTCACCTTGTGTAGTCATCAAACATGACTATCTACAGTAAATAGGTGACTGTACTGGAGACTTAAATTTGGGCTACAATGTGCTGCCAAAACTTAACTCTTTCATTCAGCATGATACACTATGATATGAAATGTTCTATAACATTAATTGATATTATTATTATCATTAATATCCAGCATTTTTCCCTTTAATCACCATCTGACAAAACAATAGTAACGGGAAAAGATCAGAGAGAGGGTTGAGCTCTCTGCTACTCTTACCATACTATCACAGTAGCTGTAGGTTCCCCAGGTTTGAGCTCAGGTTTCCCAGCTCAACTCTGCTTAGATTGATGGCTTTCACAGGTGGTAGCAGTGGCTAGGCTAGTCGATAAAGGCCGCCTCTCTGATCAATACTGTGTCTGCAGTGCCAGGCTTTGAGAAAGTTACCTAATCTAAGCATTTAAGAGAAATTAAGGTAACTGTTTGTTCTCCAGGAACCCACAGGACGAAACTGCCTTTGAAGAAAAAAATTAGATTAGCTAAAATCTCACCCTGATGTGTTTGACTGTGTCCTTTCATTGCAACAGAATAAAATATACTAATTCATACCTATATTTAATAAATACATTTAAAAATGAATTTACAAAGGGAAAAACTGTACTCAGAGAACATTGTTATGTGTGTGAGTGTGTGTGTGTTTTAAAAGATCATTCTGTCTAGTATTTTTAAGGATACAATTTACAGTATAGAAAATAGATGTCCATCTTCTTTAATGTACCTGTCAAGTGACTGTCTGAAAACATGGTTAAAAAGAAGGTGTTATTGATTACTTTAATGTCTGAGCCTTTAAAAGACCATTAATGAAAAGATAGCCTCTAATTAAGTCATTAAGTGCAAGACAAGATAAACGCTTTCAGGAAAATCCATTTCTAACACGAATGGACACACTAATTTCACAACACTTTTACAGCCGTCATACTAATCAGTCTAGGATAAAATAAATTATTAAACATGAAAGAATTTTTTTTTTTTTAATTTTTCAGTGTTTAATATCAAGTTTTGTTAGTGCTGCACTGGCATACTTAACTCAATTTAAATTAAAATGCAAATTAAAGATTGTCCTACCTGTCAACAAAAGATCCTACCCTTTTCATTTCAATTCAACTCGAAATACTTTTTACTTTTTAATCTTAAAGTATGTAACTTGGAATTTCGCATAACCTTCACTTTTACACAAAATATATACAAAATAAATAATCTTTCTTACTGTATTTAGGGCTACAGATTTGGTAATGTTCTCCTATATAAAGTGTGATTAGACATGCATTATTGTGACAAGGATCGTAGTGTATATGGGTAGTGAGAGTATGGGTTGAATAATGCAGTAAAGTCCCTATTACACTGAATACAATGAATCGGCATTCAATCCCTGGTGAAATGACTCTGAAGTAGTCACAAGTATTTATCGGCTTTGGCTCCGATCAGCAGTGATGGAAACATGACACCCAGGTGGACACGCACATTTTCGCCCCTTTTCCTGCCCAACGCTATGACACACGTTGAAGCTTCAAACATTGGCACGTAAATAGCTACTAACATATCCTGGCTATTGCTTTATGTCACGTTTGAGAAAAACAAACAAACAAACAAAAAAACAGATGCAAACTCATCTACTGGCAATGAGAAAGGAGTCCATGGGTTTACCTGCGTTTAAAAAAACCTGCATGTACGTGGTAATTATGGTTTAAAATAGGTATAAGAATAAAGCAAGGTAACGGCTACTGGTATGCAACCATTGTGTCTGTGGTCTGTGCCAGCTCTTACAGTCACATACCACTCATGCTGCTGATATGAACAGCATGTAACCTGTGTTTCACAAACAGATACCAATTCCCAGATACCATCAGCAGATGTTTAAAATGATAGTTATGTCACAATTAAACTGACAAACTCCTTTTCGGTAGCTAAGCCGGCTAGGACAGCTTTGGCTAAATTTTAGTCCTGAACAACTAACATAGCCAACATGGCCTGTCCAGGTGGGCAAGATTTGAATGAACACACAATACAATTTTATTTCATGTGCATAGGATAACTTTGTAAAAATTGTAACTGGCACATTACAATGTTCACTGCACAACATGCCAGTGGTTTGAGCATTATTGCCAATAATTATAGAAATACCACTGAGCAAAGTGTTATTTCTCAGCAGATATTGATATCTGTCAGTGGACCATAAGTGGAGCTATTTATAAGCAACATTACGTATGTCCGTAGATCAGCAAAGGTATAACAACAGTAGATGGTGGCAAGTCAGCTCGAACCAGAAAACTGTCTACCTGGCTCATGGCCTGCCATTTTGCCACTTTTTGGTCTTTTGGGGATCTGTATGGCACTTACATCATGATTTTCACAGTAGATATTACATAGTACACTGTATTCCCAACCCAAAAAAAACCCCTTTATTATAATATCCATTCCTTTGGAGCAAAATCTTCCAATAACTACTCCAATGTTCACTGTAAGTCCATTTCCCTGCTTCCTGACCAAGGCTCTAACAAAGAATGCAAATTAATAAGTGAGCATCCTCATGCACACAGCAAAGCAGAGATGTAAAAGAGGAAGAGAAAATGACTGGTTTCATATCATGTGTTTTTTCTTTCGTCTGTGGTTTAAAAAAAATTCAATGTTGGTTCATAATAAAGACCAGACAGAAAAAAAAAAACTGTCAAGGTGACCGTGTTAGAGTTATACAAGCTTCTCTATGTCCTCTCTCCTAGCACAGATAAAATATTCTTAGCCTGAAAACATTAACAGTACATTTCCCAACCCGTGGCATGAGCGATGTAATGTGGATGCCACCTTCATTTTAGGTTAACCATCTGATGCTTTGATCATGAATAAAACCAGCTGCAGGCTGAATAGTATGTCAGCCTGACATTGTTACATGTGGCAGCCTTACTGCAGTAACCACGAGGAGCTATGCAATGGAAACCAAGCCAATTTAAGACTGTGGCAACGACCAGGTCATAACGTAGTGCAGTGCATGCTTTATATATCATGTCATTAAAAAAAACAAAAAAAATCATCTATCAATGAAAATCAATAACAGTGCTGCCATATCAGTTGTTTTTAATGCTGAAAATAGACCAAGTTGTTTCCTTTCTAAGAACACGATCGGCATTTTTTAGCCACAGCCCGATAAAACTGTCTTTATTTTCCTTCATTTATCATCTTTACCATGTCAAGTTCACATGGTATCAACTACACACATGCTGCACACGTCTTTAATGGCAACAATATCAAAGATCCACTATTTTTAGTAAAAAGTCTATATATTTGTGTAAGAAGCACACGTGCCTTTCTACTGTGCCCTAGGCTGCACGCTTGCATTCAGTATGGCAACGTATTTACAAAACAGAAATGCCTGTCAAGCCTCTGAGCAAATGTGTTTATGTACAATCAACACTAAAGCGTTTATGTGTGTGTGTGTGTGTGTGACTGTGTGCGCCCACGTGCGTGCTAACAGTGACTTTTGCAGAGATATTTCCTACTACCAGGCCGCTGTTCTCACAGTCTAAGCAGAGCTCGGTGCCAAAAGGAACTTTTCATTTGTGCTGAGCTGAAAAAAAGGTTAGTAAGCCAAATAATAGAGAAAATCAACTGACGCGAGCAGCAAAATTTTTGTTGTCAACGGGGAGGAGATTAAATGTCAGTCAAAGCCCATAACTGGCAGCGAAGCCTGTGAATGAGTGCTTCCTGTTAATGAAATCTTAAGCCTCAACAGTATGAAGTCCTCTCTGCTACATTACCTAATGGCTAGCTCTAAGGACAACTAACAAGACAAAACAATCTAATACAGCCTTCTTTTTGGTAAGGCGTAATTAGAGAAAAGCAGTTACCATGGAAATTCCTAGTTGCCTTTGTTTGTTTACACCAAGTAAAAGATGAAATTCCAACATTTTGGTTAAGCTTTTTGTGGTTAGACGTCCTCGGCTTACTGAAAGAACACAGTGATTCAGAGCTGATTCAAAAAGAGATCAATCATTTCTGTCTCTGCCTGTAAGTAGAAACGAGGCTCATCTTTCAAACTAAATGCTACACCTCTTCTCACAGTCTCTTGAGTTTGCTTTAGGAAGGACATGGGACTACACTTGACAAGTTAAGCTCTATTGGACAGACAGGACAGACTGCTTACTGGTGTGTCGTGAAGGAAGCAGTAGGACTTTTCTCAGCTGTTCCAGCCAATAATATGGTGGCAGATGTGAGTGTTGAAATGCATACCTTGAAAGCGTGATGTAGTGCCTCCGGCAGAATGTCACACAAACTGCCACTGAATAGATAGATCCAAATTTCAGCTATGACTGCAAACTACAATATTGTGTGCTTTATTCAGTCTATTTATTGAATTTAAGTCTATTTATTAAGTCTTCCAAGAGAGCACAATGCAATTAAACCGAAACACTGTCATTAACTAATGTCTACCAGCGGGATAGCATTAAAAGCATTAAAAGAAAAAAAAAAAGGGTGACACTGTAAGAGATTTAAAATCATTGTAAAAATGAGTTTTATGCAATCTTGTAGTATTATGAATAATACTACTGAAGTATTATGAATGCACAACTACATTTACCGTTTAGATGACTGGACTGTGAATTTCACTTTTTAGAGACCACAAATGCTTCAAAAGACATTCCAGCTTTATATTCAGGTACAGCCTTCGCATGCTGTGACATGTTTTTCAAATGGCACAAGTGAAGGGAAAACTCTTACTTGCATAATCTGAGTCTTAACACAGAAATTCATGAGCCCAGATTTCAGATTCAGACCTCTCCTATAATTCCTCTCAACCCTCACACACTGCACCGGATGGTAATTACTGATATGAAACCTGCTGTACAGAGCAGAGTATGTAATTACCCTTCTAACCAGGGGCAGAACTTAACAATCTGCCGTCTCTTCAAAAGAGCCAGGAGAGAAAAACAAAGTACACATTCCCCATCAATTTAGGCAAAATTTTCTGTTTTCTGTCAGAAAAGAGGGTGACACATCAGTTCGGTGATTCTGTGATCACCAAACTGTGACTAAACGCATGGGCTTTACTTAGTGCCAAATACGTTAAATACCCCAATTCAAACAAGTTACAGGAAGGAAATATAGTATGTGTGAGCGTGGTGCAAAATTAAAAAAGAAAAAAAAATTTCCACTTACACTGTCAAGTACTGAGAGCTGTATTTAGTTAAAGGATCCATACAGGATCCTCTGAGATTATATTCCTGACCATTTACTGCCGGGTGTAAATTAATGTTCCGACATCATATTTTAGTTGACTAATCAATTTTATGCAGAGAACAACATCTGAAAATGTCTTTCTAGTACCCTCAGATTCCGCTTATCAACAAGATCAATATCAGTTTAAATCTGAGCATATGTTCGGCAAGGTGTGCTCAATAAAATCACTATCTATGCTAACAAAATGACTCAGTTAGTTCCAATAACTGGAATAACATCTGGAGAGTAAATAAAAGAGCATGAGACGAAATCATATCATTGGTGCTGGAGTGTACTGATCAACTTTTAATTCATATGAATTGCTGGTTAAGCAGCCAACAAGAACTGCTGCCTCCTTTCTTACTATATCTATGAGCTGTGTGTCAGGTAAGGATTTGAAGCTTAAAGGACCCCTATTCCATTAAAAAGCAGTCAGTAGAAAATGGTACTTTTATCTAAAATGAATAAAAATGTGGGAAGAAAACGCCACAGGCAAGTTGTCAGTATGCTTTCAATATCAAGACTTTGAGGAAAGATGTTAAGATTAACTTAACTCAGCAGCGCTGTGTCGTGTAGTTGTACGTAGCATTCCCAGCTACTCCGATAGAGTGTGAAAAGAACCAGGGACAAATTTCAAAGCCTGGGAAAGTGCAATTCTCTCATGCTACCAAGCAGTGCTTTCAATCAGGTGTTTTGCGTATATATATATATATGAGTGAGAGAGAGAGAGAGTGTGTGTGTGTGTGTGTTCTAGCCAGTGCTGGGAACAGTCAGGGCTGTTCACCCTCTATCCAAACAGCAGCCCACTCATTATCAACCAGACTCTGCCATGTCTGACCCCTCAGTCCAGTTCTACGTAAGACTGACAACTTTGGCTGTCCTGCCACATAAAAAAAAAAAAAAAAGTTTTACTCCAAACTTTCCAAAACATCCTCAATAAACCCCATGTTTATGTCAAAGCAGAACCTATAATGAAAGCAAAGTACACAAGGACATGCTACTTTTTGAACATGTGAGCCAGGGCAGTGGCGGGTCAAGTTGACAGAACTGCTGCTGCACTCACACAAACAAAACACATGCATCTTATGGTGGCATTGCTGCTGCCACGTTTGTCTCTTTCGGAAGTGTGTGAGGGAAACGCTCAGCCCAAACAATTCAGAGAACTGTTCTCGGTGAGACATTTGATGAGACTGAGGGACAGGATTCAAGGCCACATTTAAAGAAATGTTACTATTAATAGCGTGACCTCAAGCCTTCTGTTTTATTCCCGTGTCATATCTGTGCAAATGTTCAGGTCTTACGCACTTGTTGCAGACATCGTTTGCGACCATCAGTGTGGCACATGTGCGACCCGGTGTCAGTGCTGTGACAGACAACTCACCGAGCAGCAGCAGTTTCACTTCCCTCGCCGCCTTCTCTCCATCTTCTCTCAGGTTTTTGTCAATCATTTTAGACCTCTCGGCCGCGGCTTTATCCTCCTGACTAACTGTACAACCCATGGTTCCTAGTGCGCGCTTCAGGTCTGCTGCTTAGTGGGAAAATATCTCTTGGGAAAAAAAAAGGAAAATTTAATGGGTGAGTCCGAGACCCCCTTATTTAAAAAACAAAACAAAAAAAAGCCCAAGGGTTGAAGTTGATCAAGGCGACTTCCCTTTTTCAAGAGTGGCGACAAACGTGACGGAGTCCGCTCGTCCGCGAGAGGGAACGAAAAATCATAAAACACAAACGATTTCCTTCTTCGAGGTGAACTTGGCTTTCTAATGTACGAAATTCCCAAAGACTCGCTGGTTGTTCAGTCGGTCTGCCAGCATTGGTGGTTTCTAAAGAGCGTGGAGAAGTTGTCCCGCGACCGAAAAAGAAAAAAAAAAAAAACGAAACAGCTTGGCCAACTTTTTCTTTTGAGGACGGTTTTAGCTAATTCGGTATTTCCTACAGGGGGACCATCAGAGCAGGTTTAGCATACGAAAACGAGCCACGAAGTTTAGCCAAAAAAAAAAAAAAAATTTTTCAAAAAGAAAGTGTATTCCAGCTGTTGAAAACCGACCACACGGATTCCTGCTGCCAGTTAGGCTACCGGACACACACACTCGCCACTTTTCAGAGGGTACTTAGCTTTCTGTTTTATCTTTTTTTTTTCCTTTTGTTTCAATCCCTACCGCCGCTACGCATTCTTTTCCCCGCGTTGAGATTTATCACGTTTGAAGCCACACCCGTAGCCGCCGTAAAGTTCCCCTCCGCCCGACAAAACAGCGAGACAGCGCCGTCACCTCCTAGAGCTACAGCAGCAGGGCCAACCTTTAACAGAAGAAAGGGGGGGGGGGTACGAGGGAAAAAAAAAAACGCCCACTCCGAGGTGCTCCATGGGAAATGTAGTCAGAGAGCGAGAGAGAGAGAGAGAGAGAGAGAGAGATACGGTGCATGTATACTTCAAGAGCTACAGGAAATATCGGCGTTACTCACTTGAGTTCACAAGCATTGCATCGCTAAACGGGAAGCAACCGCAGTCGACGAGATAAGAGAGATTAGGGGTCTTTCTCAAAACTCAATTTCCAATTTGAGGCAACAGATTGCGGCTTCATACTCTTCGTTCCGAAACAGCGGTGGTCGGAATACTCACATTGTTTAATTAGGTAAAAGGAGAAATAGGCTTACCATAGTGCTAAAATACTCTATTACACTCCTGTACATTAACATTTAATATTTACTCTTCCAGGCATGTTAGAATATAGAAATGCTATCCTTTGAATGATAATTTGTTTGTTTTTTCTATTAAAAAAAAACGGTAAATTCTTAAAATGATACATACCCCCCCCCCCCCCGTTGAAAAATCCATAATCTATGGATAAGCAAATGTTCTTCATTTCAAACGTTTAACTGCTGGATACAAGATGTCTCCTGCATCACCGACAGGCCACTCTCCATGAGCAGTGGGCTATTTGTAAAGTGTGTACTTCGCCTGTCGAACCAGGATTGGCGTCCAAACTATTGGTGGTAACAGATCCTGCTAGCAGGTATACACGAATTAAACTCAGATTTTAGCTGCGCTCAGTTGAACTTTCCACTTTCAGAAGATTAATTTCAAAACTGTCTTTTAGTGTCAAACTCTGAGCATATATCATTCTGCAAAGCAGAGGTCAAATATCCAAAAGAAGTGACCATTACCACAACATATTTTTCACCGGACGGGGACTTAAAGTAAAAGAATTAACTGAAAAATGTACCTGAAATCATTAAAAAGTAAGAGCACTCCTTCAGCAGAATGACCCCTCTCAAATGGTTTATCAATGCAGATATACAGCATGGCTACATCTGACAATTATTATCATTATTGGTTAATCAGCTGTAATTTTCCTGGTTAATGATCAATTGTTTGGTCCATAAACTGTGATGAAATAGCCAGAATGCCCACCAGGATTTCCCTGAGCCCATGAAGACATCTTAACATTTCTTGTTTTGTCTGACAGCAGTCTGAAACCTTCAATAATATGTAGGGCGTATTTTAATGCATTAGCTGGTTGAGAGGTCGAGCAGTTTTAACGATTTTATGTAACTGGGTTGTTTAATCTATAAAAATGCTTCATATCTAATAAAATGACTGTATGTTTTATATGAGTAACCTTAATCATCAATATAATCTGTATATATAATATGAATTATAAATGTAGTGGAGTATAAAGTAAAATATTTCCCTCTGAACTGTTGTAGCCTAGAAGTGCCGTATAAAATAACATCAAATGTAAATAAATAAAGTACAAGTTCCCTTAAAATTGTACCTAACTCTGTTTTGATTCTATATTGGACCAAAAACACAAATTTAGCATGAAGTTGAATGTAGAAATCTCAAACCCACAAGCTTCCAATGAGCACTCAAAAGCAGCAGAAAAACTACAACTGTGGCATCAGTGGTCACTGTATCTTCAATAAAACCCTGACATTATGTTATATCATGTAAAGGTCCACAGCACCTTAGCTCATTCCACAGCTCTATGGTGTCACCTTGTGGACTGTCTCCTGACCCTCAAGAGAAGAATTAACAACTGTTGTTGAACTCCCTTTACTTTTTTACACCATTTTTGTACTACAGTCAGATAGACAATAAGATATGGAATTATATGCGTCTGGGAAACATTGTGAGATTAAAATCCATAAATCATAAAACTACATATTATCGGCGTGTTTTTATTGCTGAGAAATATTTGCCTAAAATGTCAGGTCTTACTGTGGCTGTTTACGGCCATAGTGGTCCATTTAAAGCTGTTATTATTCTGATTTTTCAGCCACATAATCTAATGCTCCATTTAGGAAATTAAAATGTAGGTGAACTACTGAAAAACTCACACTAATCTCCTACCAATCTCCTGTTTCCAAGAACATCATATAAACATCATATAAAGATGTGTCCTGATTGTCATATCTGATAGATAATAATAGATGAAAGTTCTGTTACCTCATTATCTTTATTGCAACATTGTTTACAGTACAACAACTGCCAGCAACATATTAAAATATATAGAGATACAAGAAAATAGACATTAATTGAAGGACAAAAAGGTCTAAAAGCACTTTGAAAGTGATTACATTTATATTTTTAATTGGACTAAAACTTTAATTTGCTATTTACATTATACAAACTAGATATGCATATAGAATATAAAGGGTATACATTTATATACATTATTTATAACTTCTGGCCGATGTCAATATTTAATATGTTACTATTCAATCATACACATTTCAATAAATCACACAGATATGGAGACTAACAACACTGTCTCTAAATGCAGGTCCTAAGAGATCATCTTGTATCAGCCACTAACACAGTGTATCCCCTTACTTTGTTGCCTGTGTTTATGTTTATTTTTTGCGCGTTGTGAGGTTTTGAAGTTTTTTGTGTATGTGCACCATTGAAAAAACAGTTTATGAAACTCACCTGATTTACCAAATGGCTTTACGATACATACAGCCAAAAATGAAGGTCAAACTACTAACAGGAAGTCAGGGATAAATATAATCCTTGCATTGGTCAAACAACAGCGAACACTAAATTATCCCCCGGTGGCTGATTCAGATGATTCCCTCTGTATACAGATACATACAGACAACCAAGTGCCTAGATATAATCAAATCAAAATTGATTAAAAGAGGTTTTTTCGTGTAACAGATTGACAGGACAACACTGAGTTACCCATACAGCACTCACTGTAGTCTGGTGTAACAGATTTTATCTTTAAAAAAATAATGAAATGTAGGCAAGTACACCAGCTCACTAACAACTCCAAGTTAGTAGGTTAATGTCTGCCAACAAAGCAGCAAGGGAGTCAGAAATGACCCATACTATAACACTGATGATATACCACTGACTAAAACAGACAGATATAATTAAAAAAAAAAAAAAAAAACATAAAAAACAATCATTAACAGGTTTTGCATCTTGCATTTCATCACTGAATCAGATTCAACTGATACGCCCAAATAAACATTAAACATGAAGTTTAAAACAACAGTTAATCTATCAATATCAATGTAGGAGGCAAATACTTGGATTATACTTCTGATCAGAGTATAGGTCCAGGTTTAACAACACAAATGCATATAGTTACTATAGTTCAAATACAGTGGAGCCATGTTTTCATTTTTTAAACAACACAGACACTTAAAAACCTCCAACAGTACATCCATCTCATTTGTTATTTCATCTGCAAAACAGACCACAGGAGCTAATGATCACAGGGGCTCAAAGGAAAGCTACATTTATCATTATTTCAAGTAACGTTTGAGAAGACATCCGTATTATACCATCGATACATAGCTAATTTTTCCATAATCTACATTAGATTGATTAGTTTATCAAAGATTTAGTCATACAAAGGGACATACCTTTAAATCACATCTAGCAAATGTGAGAATTTCTTAGAAATAATTCGCCTGTGTTTCAACTTATTAATGGCTACAAGAAGTTGTGCTTGTCAAAGGAAAGTGCTATTGCTAACCACCAACTTTTCATGATTGTTAAAGAGACAGTAATCCCAACACTGTTACTAACCACTTCATGAAGCATCCCTGTTGTTGTTTTATACATGTTTTGGTTATCTCTGTTCAGAAACAACACATCAGATCTTGCAGGTAAAAATCGTTCCAGCTCGATGATAAGGAACGCTGAGCGGTAACTTTCTTCTCCTCCTTTTATTCACCACTTTGATCTGTACAATCCAACTGCTGAGGTCTTCAGTACCATTTATCACTGTCATGTACACAGCAATACTGAAAAAGGAAAACTCTTTGAACAACATAGGCATTCTTTCATACAGTGATCTGAACAGCCAAAACCCAGTTAAAAATGCTCCTGACCTTAGACCTGCCTCTAGGATATTGATCGCCTCGGCAAGCATTAACTGAGGACCATCCCATCAGTCCTAACTGCATCGTCTCAGGTTTTCATCAAGGAGAAGTTATTAATAAAAATGTACATCTAGATCATTTTGTGTAGGAGTATAATGACAAATGTGCTCATGACACTGTACCACTTACTTTTAGTGGTTTGGCACCCCGCTCTGTCAGGGGTGATGTATCTCTAAACCTTAAAATAAACAGCAGCTGTTGTCAACAGTTTCCAGTCTTTATGCTAAGCTAAGGTAACCGGGCTGTAGCTTCATATTCACTGTACAGACATGAGAGTGGAGTCAATCTTCTCACCTAACTCTCGGCAAGGAAGCTAGTAAGCACATTTCGCAAAATTTTTAACAATTCTTCTAACTTTATCTCTTCAGGTGCACAGAACCGCAAAGATGTAGTTATTCAAATAAATTTGAATAATAATAATAATAATAACGCTAGTCTTCAAAATCATAAAAGAATGGTCTATCATTCAATAAATTTCATTCAAAACAGTTAAAAGGGAGCTGCCTCAGATTGTATATTTTAATCTGAGTAGCAGTTTGCAGATCATTGATCATCCTAGGATAAGACAGGGTGGCGGATGCTATCAATCAACACAGGGACAGGTGTATAAAGACAGCAGCATCCTACATTGTTACTTTTCTGTTTTGTTTTGTTTTTTTAACTTCCATCTCACAAGGCACAGCCTCCAAATGTCAACATCAATCTTTATGCACCTGGCCTCTGAGTGAAATCACTATCAGCTTTTGCAAGATGGTTCTACTGGCCTGGATCTGCGGTCACTGTTTGGCAGGATGTCCAGTACAACGTAATGTCATTAGGGTGAGAGCATTTGTAGAGGGACAGCGAGCTGTCCTGAATGCTAGACTCCTCCTCTGTGGCCAATATTCTCCAATGGAGAAAGATAGAGCATCTTCAACATCAAACATGATCCAAAGTAAAAACAGTAACATAACAACACAGATCTAAAACAACAATATAAAACCTGAAAAAAATGGAAGGTGGTGCCTAGTGACCACTGCTGGCTTTACTGGTGCCCGATGTCCAGTCAATGATGATAAAGCTGAGGCTCATTATCATAAACAGGAAGCCTATCCCAGCAAAACAAGCAGCCTGAAAGAGAGAGTGAGTGATGAGGGCGACAGAGAACAGGAGATGGGGAGATCATTGTAAGACAATTAACTTGACGCATCATTTTCAGACAGTGTTATGATATTTCCAGTAACTTCCAGAGTAAATCATTGACTATGTGAGTTACTGTAACCAGACACATTTTTCAGTGTTACTTTGCCAATGCCGGTAAAAAGCCCAAACATTGCTGGATTTCTGAGATTTATACCGTTATCAATATTTGAGAATCAAATCCAATAATGACACATAGACCGATATTCTTTTTTTTTTTTCACATCTGATCACACCCAGAGGTAAAATAGACTTAAGTCCAGAAGGGGCGGTAAAACAATGCTTTTCACTCTGGTATGCCAAGATATGTGCTAAGTACGATATTTTACAGCTGAAAAACAAGTAATGGTATCACTCTTTCTAAATTACCTCGAACATATCTTTGGCATTTCAGTACTTCAGTTTCTTGTTACTGATCGGCCGACAAAAATGCCAATATTGATATATCTTTTCAGAATTTTTGACGCCTTTAAACTCCAACCAACACAACTCAAAATGTCTGTCAGTGAAAAATCACTACTTAGTCAGTTTCAATCCACAGAGCATCTACTGTACATTGATGCCACATTTTTAAACAGATCTGCTTTATGTTACCTCACCTAACCTAACCCCAAATCAAAACAAGTATACTGAACTTAATTTTTCTGTTATTCTCATCTGATGCTCACCAGGATTTTGGGCACCGAGCGGAGTGGCTCCTCTTCTTTGGGTACAATACGAATATAGAAGATGGCAGGGAAGATGAAGATGAGACAAGGGGCAGATGTGGCACCTAGAAAGCGGGCAACAACAAATTCTCCGTAAATTCTCACTCCCTTCACTTCTCATTAAGAGCTACTGGCTGTCTGACAGCGCTGTAGTTACGATGTGGGAAAACAGCAGAAAAGGTGGAAAAGGAATTAGCTCATATTTATTTTGTTCCACCAGCAGAAATGAAAATTGATGATATGAGGCTTTTGAATATAAGGTTTCAGGTATGAATAAGCCTGTTGGACTCCATCTGTAAAAGTACTGCTCATTACCCCACACCAGAGTCCCAGAGTTAGTGGAAAAAAATCTCTCCTCCAAGATTTAATTGTCACTCTCAAAATCCTAATTATTGCATTATTGCATAATGTCCCATATTGACAGTTAGAAGAAGTTACCTCTAAAAATACAAGTCCGATGTCTGCTGCACATTTTTCAACCTTGTGTCACTTCATTGCTCAAACAGTTTGCAGTACAATAATGTATAATCCTCCTTCTTTCCAACTGCAAGTGGGCACTCATGTAAATATCAACGTCTTTAATATCAAATGTCGATATATGACTTTCTTTGCATGTCAATAACTTTGCAGAGGGTAAGCACGCATAATCCATGGATATCTAGGCTTGTAACAGATCATGAAAGCTACTCAGGATTTGTCATGGTGCCTCCACTAGTGTTGGTGCTTCATGTGTCAGAACCACCCTGGTCCCAGGGTTGGTCAAAACCTACCAATGATCCCAAAGATGCCCAGGATGTTGGGGGCAAAGATGACCAGCAGGTTGATAAAAGTGAGCAGAACGAAGGCAATGGCGATGTGGCGGGGCCAGTAGAAGGTCTTGTTGGGAAATATCATCTGCTGAATTGCTCTCCGTACCTGTTCATAACAAAAAAAGGCCATTTGCAAGTGTTTCACTGTATTTTAAAACAATGTGGAGTCACTGCATGAAGAAAAATCATTGTTATGATTATTTGTCAGAGTTTGAACTGTGGGTGCTAAAATTTTACTTACAGGGAAGAGCACAATGGGAACAGTGAGTGTGACAGCAGTGAGCACAGCCACACGCACACACAAAATCAAAGTGTCATACGGGTCAATACGGCTGTAGGTGTGAAGCAGCTCCGCTTCCACTTCGCCTGGAAGAGATGAAAACAGAGGGAAATTGAGTAGGTCTAAGGATGATGATCCTTCCCCAAACCGACTAGAAAAACATCACTTGTACTAAAAATATTAATTACTTAGAACATAAAAATAGGATACATATAATATTGATATAAATTGCAATACTTTCTAAGCAGTAGCAACAAAAACCATGCTTTATTAATTTGTTTGCAATATGCAAGTAAATCTAATAAAATCTTTATACATCATGAAGCCTTTTAAGTGCAGTTGTTGACAGTAGCAGTGAAAATGGTCGTTTTAAGATCTTCAGTAAGACCACTAGAGGGGGTGGATGCATCATGATGCTTTTCAGCCTACGCAGGATTACTGCTCTGCTATGACATGCTGTAGTGATTCAGACTTAACAATATGTTTACATGAAAACAAAAAAAAAATTAACTCATGTGGGGCATGGATAAAGACATCGAGAAGCAAAATGAGGCAGTGTAGCAAAAAATGACTAGATCGATAGATAGATAGACAGAAAGATGGAGCCAGAGAGCCTCTGCAATGGGAGGAGGACCATGCCTCACCATAGAAAGTTAGGTATCCAAAAAGAGCAGCCAGGAAGTACATGCAGTACATGACTGCAATGGAGATGTTGGCCACATGCTGCATCTTTTTCTTGGTGGCACTGAAATCAGAAGATATTGCAATGTGGTGTCACACACACACACACACAC
The DNA here is from genome assembly GCF_016859285.1 of Xiphias gladius. Classification (NCBI taxonomy): domain Eukaryota; kingdom Metazoa; phylum Chordata; class Actinopteri; order Istiophoriformes; family Xiphiidae; genus Xiphias; species Xiphias gladius. Next base: position 17,696,368 of record NC_053420.1, on the reverse strand, counting down.
ACACACACACACACACACACACACACACACACACACACACACACACACACACACACACACACACACAAACATACAAGATCAGGGCATCCACCGACAAATAACTGCATAATGCCCATACAGAAAGCATGAAGCCCAGTTACTGTGAAATACCATCTTAAATTGTGGGGATATTAGTGTTGCAGGAATAAGCTTCAAATATTCAATAACACATCCAAATCAGTCCGAGGAAAGCAAGCAACAGTGGTTCAAAGCATGATGATAAATTCACAAAAACAACATGCTACATCATACAAGCTGTGCCAACTCATTTCAAAATTAAGTGACAGCAGTGCATGTGACTAGGTTATGATCAGCCATGCACAAAGCAGACATAATAGCCTTCTTCTTTGTTATGCAACTGATTTTTTGTCCAAAAAATTTTTTTTTGTTTTCCATCATAAGAACATACTTGCGCAGCTCTGTGTAGATGGGCAGGACCTCAGGGTGGCACACAAAGGCGAACGCCAGGATGGGGATGGTGTAGGCCGTCTGAAAATGAATCCCAACAAGTCACCATAGATACAGCAGCACCATCCAGGACGTCTTACCACCAACCTCGCGCTTTACTGCCCATTATTCCTTCAGCCACATCACAGAGAGCTAATTCTTTCCCTGTGATTAACTTGGGCCTGGCTGCGGACCAGTTTTAGTCCATTTAAGAATGCCTTACATGTAAGCTGCTAAGCAGCAGGAATCACTCTTACTAGCCTGGGACTCATACATCTTTAAGGGATGCTAATAAAGACTTGATGGGATTTTATAAAAACTAGGGGGCAACTAATCAGTATCTGCTAATTCTCTGGAAAGTAAAATTGTTTCAATAAAGTAAAGAAGTATAATGTCACAATCAAACAAATTAAAGCAACTAGCTGTGATTAAGAGTCTTTCCAGAGTCTTGTCCTGCTGTAGAAGGTATGTACTGTGAGTAAAAAATAAAGGTACACAGAGAAATGTCAGGTCTTTCCCATTTCACTCATTACCTATCTCTTTGGCCCACAAAGGGCAAACTTGATGATCTCACTATAAGCAACAGAATGCCAAAGCAATTTTTTCTCTCCGTCTGACAGGAGCAGACAGCTCATGGGTCGCTGTCCATCATTAATCGCAGACTATTGTCTATCATTAACAGCTTGATCAAAGCCCTGACCTCCTCTGGGGTGCGACTGAGTGCTTCAAACCAAGTGTGATTTCCATGCTTGGATTGTGAACTGTCACTGGAAACATGCTGAAGATGACTATGACATAAGTGGGTGGCTGTCAGTGGCCATGGCAGTGGAGGTGGACTTGTATTTTCAGACTAAGTGACATGCGTAAACCTACCTGTGAGTTGAGGTTGACCATTTTGGGCATACAAGCAGGGTTGTCCTCCTCACCAGGATCCATAGCACTGATATTCAGAACACTGGTAGTGCCATTAAATGCAAAGTCCACAAATGGACAAGGGAGATTGAACTTCTTGTAGATGACCTGTACAGTGAAGAGGAGAGAGGCATTAGGCAGAAACAAAGGCTATGGGACACAGTTAGCATACAGACATGCATAAAATACGGCACTGAGAAAGCCAGAGAAAGGGAGAGAGAGCAATGCGTGGATTACAGCTCACACAGCCAAAACTAGGTCAGAGAGAGAAAGAGAACCAATACCGCCTGGAACTGCAGCATGCTAACATTAGTCCATGGCAATGAGTAGAGAGAGTGGGGAATACTAAAGAGGTGGTGGGAAGGTGAAAAAAATAAACATTTTTTTACAAGCTGATCCCAGTGCATCTGAATAAGCTGCCTTGATGTTTCTGCCAATAGGCAAGAAACAGGAAGCAAGCCACATGATGTCGAACTCACATGTATGTATACCATGAGTCAGAGGACTCACCGAAATGAGGAAGAAAACCATGCAGCTCAGGGAGAAGCCACTGGTATATCCCAGGTATCCTAAAACACAAATGCTTCATTAGCATTCCTATCATCTAGGATTACATGGTCATGCTAAATCTGAAATGTATTACACCCAAAATAGCATCTAGAAAATGCTAATTTAAGCTATGTGTAATATCTTCCTAGCTGCTTACTACTAATACTACTACTACTACTCTACTATTTAACTCTACTAACTAATCACTAGTGAGATATAGCCGCATTTCTTCTGTGCTGTATCTTCTACTGCATGCTCTTCAAGCCCTGTGGTGGACCAAACTGATTTACTGTGCTCGGAGATGGAGCTCATTACTGGCTCTGTTGTCCCTGATGTCTCGGCAGGAGACAGACTTCTTACTAGAGGTCAGCCAATACGCCTCCTTCTGTCACTTCCAAACTGGCTTTCCCTGCTTTTTGTTTTTCTTTTTCCACTTGTTTTGTTTCACATACTTGCTCATCTGAAGAGCGGCAATGCAGGGAGACTGCACGACACTCCACCAACCTTGTGAAACACGTTGGGTTTGTGTTTGTGTCACAGGAGCAACAGTGTTCTTACTTTAAAATCAGTGAACTCTTGTCAGTCTAGCAGTGCCGACAATTATCAGACAGGGCTAAACTTAAATAAGCAGGAGCATAAGCCATGTAACAAGGGACATCTCAGGAGCACAACATTGAAAATGGTCATGGAAGAAGAAGAAAGGAGGGGAAGAGAAAGACAGAGCAGGGTCCCTTAGCTCTGAAAAATCTTCTCTCTGCCAAGAAAAAAAATATTAATAAAACAAAGGCAGAGTTCAGCTCTAACATGGAAAATAACAAGCCCTTAAATAAAAACTAAATCATCCATGTGTGGGTCTCAAATCTTTACAACATCCACCTGAAGATATCTAAATACAAAGTATGACCGTTAGAGAATTTGTTATTAAAGCAGAAGTACCAAGGCTCAAGACTTGATGCTGAAAAACATCCCCTGTATCCTTGAGCTAGTAACTGTGTAAAGCCCTGTGAGCTCCACAGATCCTTCAAGATGCTGGGAAAAAGCAAGCTGGCAAACAAACAACAGCAAAAAATCTTTTCACAATGGTCAGTAATGTGAGCCCTTTAAAATAACAATATTCCCAGCTTCATTCCTATATTTTCACACCTGAGGTTTTTTTCATATATCTTTAAGTATTTTCTTTTAAATTCAATAATAATACAGTCGTGTTAGCCTTACAAAACCTTTTGTTAAAGCAAGACCATGTAACATTTGAGAGCAGAAATAACACATTATTCCTCTTAAATTAAAAGTTGAATTCTTGGCAATAAAGACACCATTGCTCAATGCAATACACTAATGGGTTTTGCTGTTACAGCCTTACTTGGTCTGGTATGACCATTAGATCATGGTGGCTAATGTTAGCAAACCTAAGGTAAATATTGCTGTATTACAGACATTACTGAGCCAACTGGCTGATTTTATTACTCTTCTAATGTGATTAATTCTAAACAGTGGTTCAGCATTTATCACATTATCCCATAACCGCCATTTGTAGCCTCATTGGCCACCGTTCAGCAGAAGTTACATAGCTTTGCTTTAACCTAATCATGCAAAAAACATAAAACAGAACAGAATGAGATGAGTATCCCACTTTAAAAAGGACATGATATTATACACTCACCTAACTGTTTCATGAGAGCCAGTGGTAATATCACTGCAATGGAAACAATGATCACAAGGTAGTTTCCGTTCAGGTACCATTCCCTGCAGAGAGTTACAAAGACACGGAGACAATTAAATGTTTTGATTTTGAATTACTCGGCTTAAACACTCCTCTCAATCTCACTTCTGTTAAGCATTTGCACTGTGTCAGATACTGATCGAGAAGACGCGGGAGAAAAGTGTGTGAAAGGCTGGATAATAATGAGGTGTGCACAGACAAGTCTCACATGGTGGAGAAGGCAGAGGCACTGGTTGGGGATTATTTTATATCTCCATAACTATGCCAAGCAGAGGTATTTTTATTCACAGCTAAAAAGATATGAACACAAATTAAACTCAGTATTTGCCAGGAATTTAAAAAATTTAGAGTGGAAGGAATAAGTCTCTCTGCTCCCTGTACCGCAGGACACCAAGGACTACAGCTGGCATTGAGGACACGGAAGTCATATCCTTGGTACTGTTACTTCCTCCAAGGAGTTTATGTTTTGACCCGCGTCTGTTTGTTTGTTTGTTTATTTGTCAGCAGGATTACGCAAAAAGTGCTGAACCGATTTGCAACGAACTTGGTAAGAGGATGGGCCATGGGCTAGGTAAGAACTCGAAAAATTTTGGTGCAGATCTGGTTAAAGGAAGTTATCACTTCCCTTTACATTGCGAGATAGCAAATTTTTCCACATTTTTGTCAGCTTCTCAGGAAATAATTTATGAATCCTGATGTAAAAACTCAGACATATTTATGGTGTTGAGATCTATGAGCTTGTACGGTTTGGTGCAGATCCAGATAATAATCTGGACACCAGATTATTATCTTGGTGTCCAGATAATAATCTGGATCTGGTGGAAGCAAATGCTGAATCCGCATTACACACAGAGTTGTACTTACTATGTTTTATGACAAATAAATAATTTATGTTATCAGACTACTTTCCTTTTTCCTAAGAGCTACACAGAAATGTCTAGGATTGTTAAGGTATGTGCTCTACTGAGTGCCTTTCTAGTTTATGGGAATGTTTTTAACCCTGAAGAGGGATTAAAATTAGACACAAGTTAAAAATGGCAGTTTTTTAGTCTGATTCTGGGATTTTTAGACTCAATATTGTTCAATTGAATGAAGAAAATGATTTAATAAAATCTTAGTATTCTTAGTATTTGTTCACCAAAATTATAATGATGGCAATAAGGCTTTGAAGTAGCATCTAGACAATCATCCTTGGGATGTATAGAAAATATAACCTAATTGTTAAATGAAAAAATTAAATGCAAGTAAAATTAATGATGGCTAGTGATAAATTACTTAGAGGAGTGGGGTTGTGATCGGGGAAACCAGAACCCTGACATCAGTAGTTATAAATTCCTGGCTATTTCATTAAACTTGGTGTCACAAAACTCTGTAAGGCTATGACTGGCTAAATAACTGAAATGGTTCTACCATTGTACTTCATCAGTCATTTATGGCGATATAAATATATATTGTGATACAGTGAATTTTCTGAAAAATCAGCTGTAAGACCTCTAAATAAGCATAGTAATGTTTGTTTCTGATTCATCATGAAAATGACATATCTCAAAATTCAAGGAACTTCATCACAATTATGTAAAAATCCAATATTACAAAAGAGTAGTCACATTTACTGATTTGCAACATTGCCCACAATGGTCTAATAAAACCAGTGATATTAATGGGGTCGCTACCAAGGTATGACAAGTATAAAAAAAATCTCAGATGAAAAATTTATATTGTCTCATGGTACATATTGTAAACACTGTTAATCCTAAAAATAATATTCTTCATTGAGGACACACGTTAACAAATGCCATAAGCTGTAATTTAACTTGTTAACTCCTGGGACTTGTGTTACAGTGACATGGTATCCGTTGGCTGACGCAGACTGAAGCGGAAACTATTATTAAGTGTAAACCTTGTGTATGACTAAACATTGTGCAAAGGCAGTGGGCTTACTTTCCACTGCGAAACTAAAGAAAAAACAAAACACCAGTTTGACCGAACAGAAGACATGAATATGAGAAGTTTGGCAGAACATATGACAAACAGATTCCACTGACATAACCCACAACATGCTATTACCTCATGCACGGCCATATCTAGGAAACAAACTTCTGCCAGCTATTCTTAAGATTGTCACAGTAAGGGTGATTCATTTCTTGTCTTCGATCAGGTGGGAGACAGTGCAGATATGCAACATCTGTTGCAACACATTCTGTACATTCACACATCTCAAAACAGAAGACGCTCATCTTTCCTGTTGTCATCCTGCCCTCCGGCCATCTGGACCAGGGACGCACTCACTGATACACACTTGCGCACAAAGTTTCAGCATTCTGTGCAAACATACATACAAACACACAGATGTACAATCACCAATAATCACAAAAAGCTACAAAAACTTGATAAGCAAATATACATAAAGAACTATCCATGCTGACATAGCAGCAGCTTGCTGACAAGTCGACAGGTTAAACAAACATGTTTACAGACACACACACACACACACACACACAAACACAAACACAAACACAAACACATCCTCAGGTGTTCATTGACTGTGCATGTGAACTGACCAGGGTCAAGTTTGTTAAAAGCAACACAAATCCAGAGACAGAGATAGGGACACACCCATGCATGTAAAAATGCAGAGGGTGGACGAAACAACAGGACCCCATACATATACGATACAATACAACATATTGACAGTGTGTCAGTGTGCCAGTGCAACACCACCGTAAACTACAGTTTCAAAAATGACCCTGGAGTTGATTCAAAACCTCTGGCACCTCCGAAGATCATCTTTTCAGTTTTTACTCATTTTCACTGAAAACATGAAGATGTTTGAGAAGAAGCAGATCAGTATCAAGGGAGTTGATTTTCACCCTGATTTTTTTAACGCAACCAAACGTTGTGCTTCCTGCTGCGAGAAGACCACATATATACACAGTGACATAACGTGTAGAAAAAAATGGGGGGGAAATGCACATCAGCCTCTGATTATGGTCCTACAGAGTCCCTCAAACTAATAACATAAACAGTAACAGTGATTTTCACCTGTACTTTTGTATTAAAGATTTTTTTTCATCTGATTTTAGATTATAAACTTTGTCACTCTGGTGTACATAAATTCTATTCTATGGAAGTATTTGTCGCAGAGCTGTTGAATTCGATTGCATCAGATTGCGAAGTGTCCCTGTTATTTTTCCCATCCTCTGTACAGTTTAGCAATATAAACACACACCCACTGACACGATGAAATGCCATTGGGACAATCTAGCCTGTCATTTCAAATAAACAGTGATTGTTGACCAAGGCCCACAGTACCAAGCACCGCTAGAGAGAGAAAACAGAACTGATATCAGAAAACAATGTGGACATGTCACAGCATATCACTTCTATAGTGGCAATATACAGTGGGACATATCTATACATTTATGAGCAAATGTGGTGGCAGCGGTCGTCTCTATTCTCTATACTACGGGTTGAGACCAGTGCAGCGCATGCTCTTGTTTCTTTTCTTAGCTCTGTTGTAATACTTTTTCGAAGCAGTAAAATGTCATCACCCCACTGCACATTTTAATAGGAGGGGACAGTCCCTCTGCTGCAAAAATTGCCGTGAGACTCTGCCCATTCATATTATAGGGTTCTGTATCCAGGCATACAACTGTATCATATAAATACACTCGAAATCTAAATCAAAGGAAGCGAGTGTTGTTTGTCTCGAAGGCCACCTGCACTGGCCATTGGTATCCCATGGTTTACGTTTTCAACCGTGGAGCCTAGCTGTGTTGTGCGTTTCTCGGTGGTGTGCTGCTCCCCTCCCTCAGGGTCACTATCACAGCTGTTCTCACGCCAGCTGCTCAGCACATGAGGAGAAGCACAAGGCCTGCAAACTGGAACAGCCTGACAGGAGTCTTCTGTGGAGGCTAAAATCTTTGCACACACAGGGTGACTGCATGAAGCCCCCACAGAGAAGTGACTGGATATCACACTGCTGTTTTTTTAACATGAGTAGATTACTTTTTAATCATTACAAGGCATGGCAGTGTCTAGAAAAGTCACACTGAAACAGATGTATTTACAGCATTTACTCCATATTGACTTATTTACTGCAACTGTGATCAAAAGTGTAGGCGGACTTTTATTTCATGATGTTTCATTTTTATTTTTCGAATTCTGCAGCATTTCAGGCAGTCAATAAACATTAAACTTGTGTAAATGAGATTTATGTGATGCTCTGAATGCAGACCAGCACTCTTGCATTGCATTTCGACAAACTGATCAACAGCACACTTGGTAGCTATAGAGGCTACATAACTTTAAAATATTCCTAAAAAAAACCCCAAAAAAGTCCAGTTTTTCTTTTAACGGGGTCATTTACATACAGTACGTAGAGAGAGAGAGAGAGAGAGAGAGAGAGAGAGAGAGAGAGAAAGAATTATTTTTAACAGAAATTGATTTTAATGTCTACATTTAATCAGATGTAATTCTTCCCTTAAGACATATCAGTACGTGTTCCCTAGATCTGAAGTCACATGTATTAGTACATAATGTGAGTGAAAAATTTCGTGGCATGCATTGACCGCTCACCCTGCAGGCTTATCCACCTTCAGAAAGGCTTGGATGACCAGAGGAAACTCATACTTGACTATGTACAGGTAACTGGACATGGCTGGGAAGAGGAGACAAAGACACACACCAGTGTGTTATTACTAACATACACAGAGGCTAATGTATGGTACAAACATGAAGGCGCATAAACACACAGGCTCAAAGTACACGTACACTAGTACATACACACACACACACACACACACACACACACACACACACACACACACACACACACACACACACACACACACACACACACACACACACACACACTTGGAGCACATATTTAATCCCTAGCAAAAAAAACACAGAATACCTTGAGTATTATCCCAGAAACGTGACAGAAAATTAAAAGAACTGTGTGTATGTGTAAGTATGAGGACAGATGCCCATGTGTGACCTCACCTCCAATATTCTGCAGAGTGATGGCAATACCTGCCGCCATCTTCCCCGGGGTCCCAAAGGCCCTGTAACCGAGCTGCTCATACGCACGAATACCTGAGCCACAAATACCAGATAAAAGCAAATTATCAATGTATTAAATCCACAGTAAAAAGGTCTTGCAGTGTAAAGCCACTGCAAATCTAATCAAGTATATACATGACAGAGCAGGTCATAGAGTACTGGGGGTTCACACATTGTGATCTTACCATCTTGACGATTGGCGGGTAATTTAAAGTTTTGCTAATCAGAAGATGCAGATTGTGAAGCTACATACGTACCTACAATACCAGATGACTTTAGCAGTAAATGGATGGAATATGATGAGAGTACTGCCACCACTGTTAGAAGTACCCTGAGACATACAAAACAAACATCGACAAAATGTGTTAGAACCAATTCTTTCACCAGCAAAAACACCATTGTTGTACCAAGTCTGACAACAGAAAATCGCACTGTACACGCTGTACGTTACTGCGTGGGCTATTTTTACAGCTGCAGCATAGATGTACTTTTTCTGGATGCCGGCACATAGATTGTGTTGGATGAGCAGAATCCCTGTGGCTCCTCTTTACACTGGATTGTTACTCCAGCTGAGCTAAGTAGACTGCCCTATCAGCCCCTCTGCCCTCTGCCACAGTAAGTAAGCACACACACCCAAGATGGCCTGTCTCAAAAGGAAGATTTCCAATGCAATGCTGAGACTGACAAAAAAGGAGGAAAATCTTTTGTAAACATTAATCTTGTTCCTCTTTGTTTCTCAGCGGTGGAATAATCCACGTCAGTCACAACAACATTAATTCCCTCCAATTTCAGAGCTAGACTCTCCAGCTTCTATCTTTTCTGGTTAATCTTTGTTTGATCGTTGAGAGCATTAGCTAGGTCTATTTTTTCAAACATATCCAACCATCCAGTGGTCTGTGCCAAGAGACCTGGGGCCAGAGGCAATACATGTTGCCTTTACCTGTGTGGATGTGGGACTTTTGCACCAATTTAACACGAAGAGGTCAAGAAATGCTTTGAAATGTTCCTATCGAAAAATTGTCAAGTACTGAAAGCTGGCAACAAATGTCTTACTTATGCACTGATCAGATAGTACCTGATTTACATAAAATTTTGACATTTTTACGCCGTATTTTCTGTAGGCAGCTGCGTGCGTCTGGACAACATGTAACATTTTTGAACCTTGGTCTTTTTAGTTAAAGGAAAAAGAAGGGTTTTGCAGATAAACTTGTTTATGTTCCTCTAGTTAGATATCAAAACACTTATTGGCACTAGTATTGAATAATGACGCTCTGTCCTAATCAAGACATTGACTACTTATGATTTCTCAACTGTATCTGCAACCTTACCCTACAGTTAATATGTTTGTGAGCACATGAGCACACTGCTGATGATGCAGAAATTAATTAAAATCAACAACCCCACTTCAATACAGGGAAAGTCAGCTATGCATTAATACTGTTTTATTGGCTGGCTAGGTCACATGATTATCTTTTACTACTAAGGGAGATGTTTGAGAATCATCCCAATTTTAAGAATTTTCTTAGAATTTCGACGCGGGACGAAGTTTTGTGAATGGAACCCTGATCTACTGTCTTTCACTGACCCAGTCCACCTCATTCCGACTATTTTCTTGCTCTTTTGTTGTTACTGTTGGCGACATTAACTTTCTCTCACACTCACTCTCTCTCCGTTCCTCTCTCCTTTTGGAAAGGCCAGGCAGCACGCCTTTCACTTCGTCTTCAACTCCTGGCCAGTTAACAGGTTTCTTTTATTTCTTTGGCTTTTCTTCAAGCTATGTGGAAGAATGCTGGGCTGACTTGCGGTGGAGGATTTAGTCAGTCAAGTGGCAGTGGGAGGACAGATCTGCTGACAGTCAGACAGACTGACACACTTGGGTCACTGTAGCTCTGCTAACAGCTTCCCACCCTACTGCATTCCTACCCAGGCCAGGGCCACTGACCCGCTGAAACCTCTCCAACAAAAATCTGTGTGATTTGAAAGATCGGGCCACAAGGGAAACAGAAGCAAAGGACATACCCAAATCCGTATTGGATATAATAAATTATCTAGTGCATTCCTTAACTTTAAGTGCATGAGTCACACAGTGGCTCTCAGTGTAGTCCAAAAACTGTCCTTACCTCAGCTATGTCCTCACTATAGTCTGAATGCTGCAAGTATCGCAGCTTCATATAGGATTGGATACACAACGTATTCTGCCATATAATCTATTAACATCCCTATTGTTCAGCTAATCCCAAACAATAAGCAAAATGCAACGCTTTTGACTTTTGTTTGATAATACATTCATAGTTTTAGTTACATGATGTAGTTATAGCTATCAATCAATAGGCATCAATGTTAACTTATGATGAGTGAACTGATGCATCTTGCCTCACATCACTCAGTGTGCAGGTTGAAGCGGACTAATGAAAGGCTTCAAGGCTCAATGTGCAGAATCAGTCTGCAGCAGTGGAGAGAATGAGAACAACCTACAGTACATAACGAAAATGTTCTGCAACAGGCCTGTTTTTTTGGGGGGGGTTTTCGCTATTGGTATTTACTTTGCCTTTGTTTACCTGCCTGTGTTTGAGCAAACATGGTCGCCTCATTTTTAGGTCTTCTGTCCCCTTAAGGCAGAACTAAGGTTCAGAGTGACACAGATAGGATGCTGATGGAAAAAAAAAAGATGAAATGTTTTTTGAGGCGATCACCAGCCGGGAGTCCAATGTGGAAAAAACTGCCTGTATTCCTTTGCTAAATATCTCACTGACCCAGTCCACCTCATTCCGACTATTTTCTTGCTCTTTTGTTGTTACTGTTGGCGACATTAACTTTCTCTCACACTCACTCTCTCTCCGTTCCTCTCTCCTTTTGGAAAGGCCAGGCAGCACGCCTTTCACTTCGTCTTCAACTCCTGGCCAGTTAACAGGTTTCTTTTATTTCTTTGGCTTTTCTTCAAGCTATGTGGAAGAATGCTGGGCTGACTTGCGGTGGAGGATTTAGTCAGTCAAGTGGCAGTGGGAGGACAGATCTGCTGACAGTCAGACAGACTGACACACTTGGGTCACTGTAGCTCTGCTAACAGCTTCCCACCCTACTGCATTCCTACCCGGGCCAGGGCCACTGACCCGCTGAAACCTCTCCAACAAAAATCTGTGTGATTTGAAAGATCGGGCCACAAGGGAAACAGAAGCAAAGGACATACCCAAATCCGTATTGGATATAATAAATTATCTAGTGCATTCCTTAACTTTAAGTGCATGAGTCACACAGTGGCTCTCAGTGTAGTCCAAAAACTGTCCATACCTCAGCTATGTCCTCACTATAGTTCGAATGCTGCAAGTATCGCAGCTTCATATAGGATTGGATACACAACGTATTCTGCCATATAAACTATAAACATCCCTATTGTTCAGCTAATCCCAAACAATAAGCAAAATGCAACGCTTTTGACTTTTGTTTGATAATACATTCATAGTTTTAGTTACATGATGTAGTTATAGCTATCAATCAATAGGCATCAATGTTAACTTATGATGAGTGAACTGATGCATCTTGCCTCACATCACTCAGTGTGCAGGTTGAAGCGGACTAATGAAAGGCTTCAAGGCTCAATGTGCAGAATCAGTCTGCAGCAGTGGAGAGAATGAGAACAACCTACAGTACATAACGAAAATGTTCTGCAACAGGCCTGTTTTTTTGGGGGGGGTTTTCGCTATTGGTATTTACTTTGCCTTTGTTTACCTGCCTGTGTTTGAGCAAACATGGTCGCCTCATTTTTAGGTCTTCTGTCCCCTTAAGGCAGAACTAAGGTTCAGAGTGACACAGATAGGATGCTGATGGAAAAAAAAAAGATGAAATGTTTTTTGAGGAGATCACCAGCCGGGAGTCCAATGTGGAAAAAACTGCCTGTATTCCTTTGCTAAATATCTCACTGACCCAGCCCCTGTATTTCTCAGTAGCGATTCTATTGTTTGATGCAAGATCACGCAGATACGCACACAAAGACACAGCCTTTCATCTATTACAGGATGGATAAATACACGCTATCTGTTCCATGTGGTCACGTACTATTAATTTGCACGCAATTACATGGATTCATCAGAGTGAAATGTAGATTAATCGGCTACAGTTCATTTCAGCTCCCATCTGGCCTGTCTAAGTGTCAAAGACAGTGGCGTTTGGTGACATGGGGTTCAGCCGGGTCCAAAAACCACAGTCACACACCTCGGCTCAAAATAAGGAGCTTTCTCTAACACGAGGGAAAATCCTCCAGACATGACTGCCTTGGAAAGGAGTTCAAATAACGTCCTTGAATAACATTTTAGGGCCATGATAGCTGTGGAACATTAAAACTAACTTCCCATCTCCCCCAGATTGATTTGAATCTTGAATGCTAACATGAATATGCTATTACTTTTCTGTTGTAGAGTTTGTTGAAATGAACAAACTGCCTGTGACCTGCAAAGGGAAGAGAACATGTAGTTTTTCACCTCAGTTTTATTTATTTGTGGCCTGTTTTTAAAGGTTTACATCTTCCGTGGGAACTAGTGAGCTTGGAAAATATAGAGTCAGAAATTATTCAGAGTTGGACTAAAGCATTGTTAGTTTTGGTCTTGCCATGGGATTTGTTGACAATAAGAAAAACCACATGCTTGTTTGAGCCACATTTAAAAGTGACTGGTTTAACAACGGGTTAAGAAAAGACCTTGGTAAGCCTTGTCAGAGAAGGGCAGTGCCAGAAGCAAGGCTACAGTGTCTTTCCCTCCACAGGGGGTTATACAAAGTGTCTTTACTGTTCTGGTACCATCTACTGTCATTATTCAATTTTTTGCGAGAAGTCAAGGTTTTACAACTCTGCAGCTACAAGGTCAAAAGACCCCCCCAGTGCATCTAATTCAAACACATAGAAACACATGTGGTTATTTGCTACATCTGCTCTTGCATTGGCACACGTTTAGAGCACAGGTAAGTGATTTCCAGTAGGCTATTAATCCGAGCCTTTATCATCATACAAAAGCACCCTGCGTCCCCAGTGTCTGTGTCATAAAGAGGGTGCGCTGCCTGGTTAATACAAGCCAATTACAATACAATTAGGGGCTATTTTTGTATGACGCAGAGCTTAGTGGGAAGAAATGACTCATACAACATCTGTAAGGTGTAGTTCTGCTCTAATGCTTTCAATCTGTAACCATGAAGTATCATATTTATCATATCACATGCACAGTATATGCAGAACTTACAAAAACAGGACGACCCCTGTGTTGGCCATGGCATATGCCAGACCTAGGATTCCACTTCCCATGATTGCATTGCCCAGGTTGAAGACTGACATTCCAAATGAGGTTTTTCCTTCAAACTACAATGGATGCAAGACAGAGGAGAGGAATGTCAAATTCTCTAATAGTGCTTGAAGGTATTGCACATAATTCAGTATAATATATATAAGTTGTATATATCTAGAATTATATTATAAATATATGACTGAGAATAGCCTGTTGGCTGTGTTTGAACTTACATCGGTAAAGCGTGTCGTCTTCTTGTCCTCCACGCCCGACAGGAACTCCTGGCTCTCTGGGAGGTTGGCCTCAGTATTCTCAGTTCTGTGGGGACTAATGAAAAGAAACATGGTCATAAGAAAATGAATTAACACAACTAACACAACACAACTAACAAAAACACTCAAGATTCATCGCAAACAATGTAATTTTTTTATTATAGATAAGGTTTTGGTTTAGAACAAGTTTCTTTTCTGTGCATCTGTGCTACTTCCCACACAAGACACAACTGACACAGACAGCACACACTGAATTTGAGACACATTCGTAATTGTAACATACATACCCAGCATTCTGGGCACTATTGGGTACAGTTTCCCTACAACCAATGCAGAGAGAGGCCATCCATCACCCAACGAGAGCACAAAGTGGAAAAACAACACCGTGAGTCATAATATAAAAAGTCAAATAATACAGTGAAGGGACCATTTATAAATTATCATCTGTATCCTAGAGAGAGACATTTTAATTAAACCATCTATTACAGAGAACAAGGGTACAAAAACTGCAGCTACACAGCCAGTGACATGATAATTAGGCAGTGAGCTTACTCCATTATCCCGCACATATTATAATGCACAATGAGTGAGCAGGTAGGAGGTAAATGTTTTCCTCAAAGGCACTCCATAAGGCAGTTAATGGACGTACAGTATTTGCTGTTATACAGATTGTGCCTGCAACCCTGCAGTTATGGGACAATCACTCTAGTGACAAGGCTGAACTGTCACCCCAGGCAGCAGGGTGACATAATCAGTCTCACCATCACACACAATTAGCTGCTATGTTGTATCTCTCTCCCTAATGTACTGCGAGCATTGAGGCCTCTGATTCAGATAATATTTTACTAATCCCTCTAGGTGATGTACATAGAATTACAGCCAAATGAACAACATCATATCTTGTTTCTATAAGTGAGGGTCACGTCCCTCTCGTGCTAATGGAAGCAGCCTCTTGATTAACAGAGAAACAGGCGCCGGCAAGTGACTCATGACACCGATTTCATTTGATGTTCTGTTTACACGCAGCACACAGCGTGTAATGTGATGTGATGCATGAGAAAACGACACGTGAGACCCTCAGTAAATGGCAGGTTAAGATGGCAAGCAAAAGCACCCAGTGAATCAAATCAACTTACTTTAATATTGGCAACAGGCCTAAAACAGAGGACGGAATGTTCAAAGGAAAGAGATTCTCAAACTGACAGGTTTTTTTCACTGATTTATCCTTTTCCTGATGTATTTAGTACCAATGAATGGAGTCACATTTATTTGTGATGTTCTGACACCCACATGAGATTTTTGTCACGACCCAGTACTATGGAGAAATACATACTAGGAAAACCTACATGTTTTGCTCGAAATAAATGCATTCTTGGTCTAAAGAGCAGTGTATTTTTCCACCTTGAAATATTTTTTTTTTTAAACACCGGAAGCCTCTGCAATGTGCAGTCAATCCTCAAGTAGTTGTCTATGACCGCATAAAATACCTCACATTGTATCTGTGGGTTTAGATTTTGTGTGGGTAAAAAGGGCAACATAAAAGACCAAAATTACTCTAGTATTATTGTTTAAATGTGTGACCAAGTAGCCATATTAGTCTGGTTGCAGACCTCTAAATCGACAGTGTCACAATTTTCTTAATTTTGCCTCTGTACACCACCAAGATGGATCTGAAATGAAGCCATATAGATGTGATTGAAGTGTATGCGTTCAGCTTTAATTGAAGCGGTTTAACATAAATATCAAATTAACCGTTTAGGAATTACAGCCATTCTTATACATAGTCCCTCATTTCCAGAGGCTCAAAAGTAATTGGACAAACCAAAATTATTATGAACGTACGAAATTATTTTTTAATACATGGATGAGGATCCTTGGCAGTCAATGACTGCCTTAGGTGTGGATCCCATGGACGTCACCAAATGCTGAGTTTCCTCCTTTGAGATGCTTTGGCAGGCCTGCAGGTACCTTCAGTTGCTGCTTTTTCGTGAGTCTTGCTGCCCTCTGTTTTTTCTTCAGTAAGTGAAAAGCATGCTCAATTGGGTTGATATCGGTTAACCGACTATTGGAGAATATTCCCTTTCTTTTCCTTTCTATTCTTTGGGTCATGATCCATCTGTACTCTGAAGCACCGTCCTATCAGTTTTGCATCATTTGGCTGAATCAGAGCAGATAGTTTAGCCCTGTACACTACAAAATTCATCCTGCTACTTCTAAGAGCATTCACGTCATCAATAAACACCAGTGACCCCGTTCCGCTGGCAGCCATACATGCCCATGCAATAACCCTGCCTCCACCATGAGAGATGATGTGGTTTGATTTGGATCATGAGCCGTTCCTTTCCTTCTCCATACTCTTCTCTTCTCATCATTCTGGTACAAGTTAATCTTGGTTTCATCTGTTCTTAGAACCTTGTTCCAAAACTGGGCAAATACGTATGAACCTAACTGTAACAACCCCTAACAATTTCCTTCATTTGGGAACAAATAATGCCTTTACAAAGTATTATTAACAGATCAATGTACACTGCATTAAGTAGGGGTACACTCACTTTCCACCGTCCTCTGTCGGTGGTGTTTTGGCCGATGCTGTGATCTCCTCACCGGGCTCATGGCCTTTCCCATTAGGAATAGCGTTCACCTCAGCAGGAGCGGTGTCCACAGCCTCAGTTGGTTTATCTTCACTCATATCTGCTCGTGTGCCTTGGTGTGTATGTAATAATCCGTCTGTTGAGATGTGTTAATGTTTGAGGCTGTGTGAATGTTTGGAAAGTGCTGTGAGAGTGAGGTTTTTTATTTTCCTCCTGGGGTCTGGGATCTGTGGAAGAAAAAAATATGGGCGATTAGCATAACATTTTGCAATGGAACAGACAGACTACTGTCCAGCATTTCCCTGACGGTCCAGGTGAGAGACAGGAACAACGACACTCTTGTAAACCACTCATTTCATTTCATGACTCATGTAGTGAGGACTCAAATATTTTCCAGTAACAGAAGTGGGAAATTCATCGAGGGATGCTTGTCTATTGTAAAGCAGGTAGTACAGGGCCAGACAGGAAATGAGGGGAGAGAGATAACGGTATAACATACAACTAAGGTCCCTGGCTTGAATTGAACCAGGAACGCTGCGGTCATGTCGTATTGACCTTAACTATCTGGCTATCAGGAAGCGCCAGGGATGTAAATTTCAAATGATTCTCATCATCATTTCTTAAAATCTTATACCTGTACAAACATCTACTCTCACATTAAAATTGTATAATTTCTTCTGCCTTACAATGACGACCATCTTCTTGCCCCAACATTAAGCGCATTTTTTGGTTTTATTTAGAAATGTTGTTTTCAATCAAAAATCTGAATTAATTTCACAAATGGTAAAATACAGTGTGACTACACACTTTCTTCCATGGGCTACACACACTGATTAGATTCAGTTACCTTTTCTCAGAAATTTCACACCATTCACAAAATCAGTGGAACACCTTGTCACATTATATATGCACTATAAAAGCAAACTAGTTAACTCATGAACCACCCACACAGGTGATTTTTACTTATTATTATTATGCTGATTAGAAATCATCTCAGGACTGCTGGGCATGCTGTCTGATAACCTCACGTATTACGACAGCATAGCTCTGTCCACACACAGTTTAATATATAATAACTAGAATGCTTGAAAACACCTGTGTGGGTTTGCAAGGCCTGGAATTTGTTTATTCTCTGTATCACACCTGACTGTGTGAATACGGAACACTTTTAACACTGGGATCAAAGAAATATGAGCTTTTTTTTTCAGTTCATGAGGATCTGATTAATAACGTACCATGGCTGTCCAATGAAAATTTTGTATCTCCAATTTTGGTGATTCAAAGTTTTTCAGCTAAATAGAGGGATTAAAGTGATCCTTCTTACGTTAAATAAACCATATAAAAACCTAGGGGGTTATCTGAAAATTGTCATTTTTACTTGTAACCTAAAGAAATAAAACAATTCCCAGTATGTTAGTCAAAATATAGAGTTGACCATGAATAGATGTTTTGGCAAATCCCATGAATAATTGACACATCAACTGACAGGTCTAAGCACAGAGTAAACAGAACCTTTATTTATCTGTGACACTCTGGGCTTTGCGTCAGGCCTCTATTTCCGGGGTATCCTGTTGTGGTGTCTTAGCTGACCATCTGGCTTGTGGGGGCCCAAAAAACCCCTATGACATGTATCTCCTGGATGCTGTTGACCAAAGCCCTGTATCTGGCTGGCCCTGAATGATCTCCTTTGCTCTACTGCATGAACAGCATTGGAGGCTATAAAGAAGACCACGTTGGGAGCCATAGAGAAGGAACACACACAAATGGTTGAACCCCCAGCACAGAGAGAGAGAAAGAGCAGAACCAGCTACGACCAGCTACGAACCAGCTCTAGTCGTCTTTGTGCCTCCATTTTTCTGCTTGTCACTTTTTCTCTTGGTTTCCTCTTTCATTGATGAGAGTTCAACATAGCAACAATGCTCAGGGTTTTCTGTACTACCATCCCTGGCAACCATTCAGCTGCCCTTGTTCCCTCGGGCTTCTTCCGCTCCAAAGCATGCCCTTTTAAATGTAGCTCTTTGTAAAATTATTTTAACACATCAAACGTAGTGTGAGGCAAATAAACCCTGCTCTTCATCTAGCAGTCCTCTGAACCTGTCTTCCCAACCACCTTGGTCTGAGCTTCACTGCACAGCCAGGCCTCTCCGTGTCTCTGGCTAAAGCCGGACAACGTGGTTGGGCAGCAAAGCATGCTGCACAATGGCACATGTTGTGCGGTTTCTTGGGAACGGGTTGGAGAACAGTGGTACTATTGTGCCAGGCATCATTATACTGCAGGGGCCCCCTTGGCTGTAGTTCTCCCGGCCACTCGAGAGGCTGAAAAGGTATTTCACTGGGCTCCAATTGAGAAGACGGCACCTTGAATTCAGCAAATGCCAGTATCCTGTATGCATGTGCAGTTGTAGCAGAGTTGCTGACGGTAGCAATGGCAGAGGCAGGGCCCCTCTCGTGGGACAAATCACTGCACAGAACCACACTGCCACTCAGATGGTCTACAAATCACGAGGAGGTTGGGGGGAGCCATTCAAGGGCACTACACGATGGGCTGTCCAGCTACAGGGGTGCCTCTTTAATGTCTTCGAGCAGTGGAGATTGAAACGACAGACCTGATTGGACAGCTGTGGCTCCTACAATCATTACGTTCAATAACAAAGGCATGACATCCTTGAAAATGGTTGACTGAAAACAAACTCAGTCAGTCAGAACCTCTTATTTTTAGAAAGTTTGTTCTCGTCCTTCAAGTTCAAAGCAAATGAAGGTGAAACGGAGGGAGCTTAAACGCTGTGGGGAAAATGTTCCTTTAAAAGTGGGACGAGGTTTCGCCAGCAGGAATACGGATTCTGACATCAGGTATTATCTGCTAAATAAAGATATATGTTCAGAAATAATATATATTTAGTTGAAGCCATAAATGTCATGGACAAGGCATCAGCGTCTCAGGGGTCAATCTCAGTATGGGAATATTTCATGGAGAATTACTGGAACTCACCACTTTCATGTAGATGAGTGATTAATTATGTAAAGATAAATTGTAATGTGGATATAAACAATTTTTAAAGAATGTGTTTACACAAATTCAATCTAAATGTCTTTCCTTAGATCATAATACTGCTAGCAGGTGGATTGTAATCAAACTTGTTAAGTGTTAAGCCACTACCAATAGTTACAACCAGGAAAATGAAGGAAAATGAGGACCAGCACAAAAACAATAGAATTTACCACCACAAGTTTAAACCCCAGTTACCATAGCACCACTGTGTGATGAAACAGAGGCAGGGCTGTGTGTCCATATGGAAATATTCAGGGAAAGCCCAGACAGGAAAACTGAAATGCCCTGTAGTCTGTAGACACTATGTCATCCAAAAACACATGTGCATCAGCCTGCATGAGCAGTTACAGTTTACCCTGATTTCAAAACAACATGTTTCTAAGATATTAAATTCCCCGAAAAATTATTACATTTGAGAGATTCAGTTTAACTACGTCACATGAATTTTAAAGATCTCCACATACGTCTTTATTTTCCTAAATGTAGTAAGCAGCATTACAGTCCATAGACAGGCTGACAGGGTGAGAATTATTATTGCTCTACAATCTAAACATCTCAATATTGCTCTCTGTTACACTTACATAATTCCAGTAAACCACATCTTTCTCAAGAACGGACACTACAACTGCTACTGCTACGGTACGATACGACAGGATACTGTACTCCTACTGCTACTGTGGGAATTTAAGAAAAGCTTTAAAAAGCTTATCAAGAAATTAAGCAATAGATTGGAGAAAAGGAAATAAAAAACAGAAGCACTTCATGGAAAAAAGAAGGATTATCTTTAGAAATCCGTTGTTTCTCCATTGATATCCAAACTTTCGAACGCTAAGCAAGTGTTAATTGTGATGCTATTGGTCGGAGTAAATGAGTCTTTTCACAGCAACAGCAGAGGCTATGTTTATTCAAGCCCTCATCCAAAACATCACCTCAGTTTGCCAGCACAGAGCAAGTGCATGCTCCTCAGACTGCCGGCTCTGACGTAAGCAACTCTGCTGGGAGACGTCATGCCACATGGAGGCAAACAGAACCAGGCCGTTTCCCTGATTGTTATTCCTGAGCTGAGACCTGAGCTAAATAATGTTGTGCATGCTGATTCAACCTAACTTATTGCTATGCATGTGTGTATTTAGGTTTGTAGTTCATTCGATGAATAATTAAACGTGCTTCTGTGTGTGTGTGTGTGTGTGTGTGTGTGTGTGTGTGTGTGTGTGTGTGTGTGTGTGTGTGTGTGTGTGTGTGTGTGTGTGTGTGTGTGTGTGTGTGCAGTTTATGCAAGGAGTAATTTCAAACTGTAATACTGCCTCCTCTGCCACACTTGATGACATTCTCATAGGCCTCTGGCCACATAAGCTTTCTTAATTGAGTCTCCAGTGTAATTTTCAGACACTCCTAATCTGCTGAAGTGTGTGTGGACAATCATTAAATGTTTTTCACTCTTTTTTCTTGCATCCAGGTCCATGGATGCAGTAAAAGAAGAGCTAAAATATTTTAAATGTCATCAAGAAGCCTGAATGACATTTTATTCTTAAAATTATCTACTGCATCGTCACGCCTACGCAGGTCATTTGAAAGACAGCAAAGCTATCTCACCAAAGCAGTTCTGAAAATTTTAAATATAAACTCACTCACTAAAGGATTTTTTATGGTACCATAGCTGCCAAACCTATTTTGCTTTCTTTTAATAGCCGCTGAATTAAAAAAGAAGACAGACAGCATCTAAAGCAATTTATCCATCCTCCCTTTATGTCCATGAACAGGAACAGATTTCCTGCAGATTAAGAGATTACACATGCCCACAATTTCACTGATGAGCAGCTAATAGATCTATCAGCGAACATTTTATTGTAAAACAGTGGGTTGTGACTTGGGACCTCTGACTATCACGACGATAGAGCAGATCAGATTAGGGCCCACCTCGCTCAAGCAGGAAATCAGGATCAAACCGCTCAGGTCACTCCATACACTCAATTGCTCGTGTATAAAAATAGCCGCAGAGGAGTGAATAGCCTGGCTGTAACCCTACGTCATGTCACACACAAAGCTGCGTTTAAGTGCTTCCGCATGTGCCACTGAACACAGCAGCTGCCTGAAATAAGCAGTAAACATTCGGGAAACGCATCCAACAACCATCTGTCTGTATTCTGGTTCTTCACAGAAGGGTGAACTTTGCACAGAAATACACTCGATAACGCACACATACCAAGGCATTTGGTGTTGTATGAATTAATTAATTATATGTTGAATTAATGAAACATCCCAAACAGCTACTGTCAGAAAAGCGGAAAAAAAAACCCTTAATTACCAAAATGTGTAACTGAGACCAGTGTAGAATTACGCTTGCTGTAGAACTGAGATGTTTGCAGAAGATTTTTTTGACTTACACAAAACCGCCAGTACTAGTAAACTTTTACTAATGTCTTCTACAGTTTATCTAGCACATTTATATGCAATATAGAGTTTAACAGATAATGGACTAGGAAACACAATAATGAATGTATCCCAAGATCGTTTTCTGAAGATATAATAATGGCCTACATGTCTAGCCTAACACAACACTTCATTGGTCTATAAAAGTTCTTATTTTCTGCACAGACTATGTTAAATGACTTAAAGTAAAAGACAGTAAAAGAAGAGCTTATAATTCCATGTGTGCCAACTTTAATCACTTCAGTTTGGGATCTGGTTCTTCTCTAAAGCAATGGCAAGTGAGGCTCATGGGTATTGTAGTTTTTAGAGTCACGTGCCATACCAAACTGATGGCAAAATCTCAATTGCTTAGAAATAAAGTTGAAATAATTAAAACCAACAGCTCTTCTGTTGATACCTATTAATTTCTGTATCCAGGAGGTGTTTCTGTGTTGAGGACTGTGCTGGGCAAGTGGCTTGAAAAATGTCATCAATTACTCATAATAATAAACATTATGGTTTAACATCCGGCGAGCCTGCGGAGGTATTTACTAACCATCAACAGCAAGCCTGACGTTTCCAACTGTGAATGCACACGTGACTTCAGTAGCCCCATTCTCAAAGTGCAGAAACAGCATTCACACAGCGTTCAACCCTCAACTAAACCAGGTGAGTCCTGGATTAAGCCTTACCAGTAGCTAAAGTTAGCAGGACAGCTAAGAAGACAGAAAATGTAAATAAGACAATTTAGGGAGTCTCATTCCTCCTCCTTTTGCAGGGGCGAACTGCCTACGCACGCTTCGAGTCCCTGCGCCAAGCTAGCATTTCCCAGACTGGACCAGATTTGTCCTCAAAACTGTTATCAGTCCTCCCTTAACCCTCCTCGTAAGACAGTGAACAAGCTAACGCCCCAAAATGATAAAGTAGCAGAGCGTTAGTGGGATTAGTGCCTGTAATGTAATAACTAAATTTCAAATTGTAATCCCTTACACTGCTTGTGACTGAAAATGAGTGATTAAAGCTTTACTGCCCAACAGTGACTGAGAACACTGAGGAGACAAATTAAAGGTCCTGTATACCCACACAGGTGCTTTCAGTTATTCTGGCCGATTAAACCTGTGCTCGGGTTGAAGGTGTGTTGTGGGAATTGGCCAAATGTGGGAAAGATACAAGATGCAATAAGTTTTATATTACTCTCTTGTAAGTAGAGTAAGATTGTGCTCTGCACATCAAGAGTCTGGTGTATCTGTTGACTAGTGTTGAGGGTTTTATTGCTGCTAGGCATTTAACTTTCAGTGGGGGAAAAGATGCCACCTGCAATAAATTGCTTTATCCTCTATTTCTCTTTCCTTAAGGTATTGATGCCCCCCCCACCCCCTCCGCTGCACACCCTGAGTACTACTGTGATTAGCCAGCAGGGAGAACAGGAGATTAATTTATGACTAAGAGATTTGTATTTCAGCTTCTGAGATATTCCTCATCTCCAGGCTTCCTATAAGCTACTGTGAGATACACACGTCAGAGACTATAAAATGATGCAGGATGTGGTCTCGCATTAAAATATGCACTGTCAGATGGAAGGTATTATTTCACAGCAAGTCAAGTGTGTCAGACAGAGTCTCTAATCAGGATCATTCTGTATGCTCAAAGTAGGAAAAAATAATGTTTAGAAAAATTTGCCCTCCAATCTCCTCAGATCCTATATTTCTTTACAAAAGGAGTACTAAAGTACTGGATAGACTGGGGAATTGCATGGCCCAATGTAAATGAAATAATTATCTGGCTTCACACAAACATCACCACATAACACGTTATGTTGTGTCTATAGTCAGTCATGTATAATAAATACCCGATTATAAAAATAACATCCAAATTATGCAAAACTATTGACACGGTCTTTGATTATTTACTTATCCCAAACTATTTGCGACCATTAGAGAAAGTTTAAAAAAGGTTTTAAGAGGGCTGTTATCCTGCTTTGTGAAATCGGAATGACAGCTGTATGTCTTTGAAGCACATTGGTGACAATTGTTCAACAGATGGTCAGTTTTACCAAACTGGTTTACTGGTTTCCATTGCACCACACCCAGCTGTAACCAAACAGGCTGTTTGTGGCATTTTTCAAAATCTACGATCGGGATTGGCGGACAGTATTGATAGCCCTGCACCCTAACTTAATTTTCCCAGTTGTGACATCGCCACTGAGGGTCAGTTCAGAAATAGTTGCTCAGATGGTGCAATTTTATCACATCAAAAAGTTGGTGAAACAGTGAAGAGAACCTGCTCCATGTTTTAAAATCCTTTAAACAACATCAGTGATGTAGATTTCTGCATGAACCTGAAAGGAATGGATATGGACCGTCTTCAGTTTAAGACACCGCCCGACTCAACCTGACTGGTACCCTGCCCCAGTAAACACTAACCAAAACCTTGTCAGGACTGGTTGGGTTTGGGTTGGGTAGCACAACATTACAGGCAAATCCAACCCAAGACAATTTTTGTTTTCCATAATACAATCCATAATGCCTTTTTAAGACTGCGTAAATTTTGGGTGGTCACTTGTTCGATGTCTCAATTTTGTGTATTTCCTGTATAAGACTGAAAGTCTTATGCCGTCTTGTCTTTCGGCATGACTGTGGTGCTGCAGATCGAGGATGATGGGTGTCGGCACTACAAGGTGATGCTGCACCCAAGAAAGGGTCAGACATGACGCAGCGTGAATTGTCTTTGGTGTTTTTTGCGAAACGCCTACGTGGGAGCAGTGTGGTGACTCACTGAAAATGTGACTTGTTAATAAAATCACACATGACTTTCTGTCACTTTGGCTCAACTCTAAACTGGACACCCCAGAGACAGGAAGGGACAGTAGAGCTGAAACATAACCATAGATAAAGTGCACTCAGCCAGCTTTAAACAATGCAGGCACGGCAAGTGATGGTAATATCATAAGATATCAGATTTACATAAATAAAAATTCAGGGTGCTGAGCTTGAAACATAATTACCGTCTAAATTAACTAAATGAGGCAAAGTTGCACGTTGTTAATTGCGCAGTAAGAGGCAAGGGCTGTTTTATTACAAGTTTTTTTTTTTAATTTATGCAACTTGAATAATTAAACAAGATTCCAAGGAACTGAAAAAGAGAATGAAAGACCTTGAAAAACACAACAAACAAAAAAATGCAATTCAAAGCAAAAAGTGGAACAGATGATGTTGATGCATTTGTCTGGAGCTCTAAAATAATAAAATATGGTGTTCATTTATTACGACTACTCTTTTTCTTTCTAATT
The DNA here is from genome assembly GCF_016859285.1 of Xiphias gladius. Taxonomy (NCBI): domain Eukaryota; kingdom Metazoa; phylum Chordata; class Actinopteri; order Istiophoriformes; family Xiphiidae; genus Xiphias; species Xiphias gladius. The sequence goes on along the minus strand of NC_053420.1, from coordinate 17,670,757 downwards.
ATGCATTTTTTTAAATTATTCAGTTGTTTATGTTGAATATAATTTCGGGCAGTTCTTAGTGCATTGTTCCTTTTTAATACACCTCTGTTTTTCTCTTTAAAGATGGAGATATTTCCATTTATAACTGGTCCTATCAAATCGTGTGAAGGTTATGAAATCTAGCGAAATCTGTAATCAAGCAGATTTCCTCCTGTTGTTTGCACAATCTTCCATTAAGCGCATCTGCATTGTCTTAGATGGCAGTCAAATTGTGGCTCCAGTCTGCCGTGCATGTTTGATGCACAATGTTACACATGCACTTCTCCAGGTGCAGCATGCCCCTATAACTAGGGACTAAAACCAAAGTAAATTCAAATCTAACTTCGGTATTGTGTCGGGATTTCTGAGAAGATCTAAAAGCGGGAAGGTTAATCTGAAACAGAAACAGCCATTTCAGAAAGGAAAAATTCTGAAAATGGCAGTCATTCAACGTATCACCAGCGTGGGTACAAATACTGTTTCCACCATGATGCTCTCGTGATGAGCTGCTTTAAATATTGACAGATTAATAAGATTCTGTGCAGCCCCACATCTGTTTCAACAAGATGCTGTGTATTTAGAACAAATTCACTCGATCTGAATGTGATCTCAGCCCTGTGGCTCCTTGGCTCATAAGCCGCCTTCATCACCTCTGTGAAGAGCACAGGAACACTGTGCTCTGCACCAAGGTATTCTCGTTTGGCAGTGAGTAAGAAGTGAAAGCCAGAAAGCTGCATAAATTAAAAATTAGAATTCATACATGTAATAAAGCACCATTAACATATGTATTATATTTATTCAAGTATTATTATAATTATTAAACAAGGATTGTTTTCACATTGGTACAAAGTTCTTAAAGTGCTGAGATGCAGTAGTGTCTTAGCCCTTTTATCTGATCAGATTTAGGCCAAAGCAGCATGTTATTGGGATGGCTGCTACTGTGATTTTGTTTTCCTTATAACTTCAACAGAAGGGACATGTATTTACACATACCACATTTGTTCCATTCATTTTATCTGAATGAAAAAAGTAAGGATGATGAGCACTGGCCTGGACAATAACTTAATGCTGGCATAGTAATGCCATTCTTCAAACTCAATCAAATTTCAACTGTTCTCAGACTGTTGCCAAATACAACACTGGAGGCGAGTGCCAGTATACTCCATGCCAAATGAAGGAGCTTGCAAGTCATGGTGAGAACAAAGATGACTTGCAGACATCTTCAAACCAAGAGGTTATTGTATAATTATGTGAATGTAAAACAAAAATATCTGACAAAGAACTCATCACATAACACTGCTGACACATGGCAGGCGACAGTGTATTGATGATGAATGATGTGTGCAAACATTTGAACAAGTTCAGTCTTTTTCCCTGGATGAATATATGGAATTCAGTTTAATTTGGAGTATCTTGCCAACTTAACAGTGAGACTAAAGGAGACCAGGACCAGTAAGTCACTGGTTAACACAAATATCTTGGCAGGAATTGAAAAACTCAAAATGAACACATGCAACACTTTCTTTCCCCGTTGAGGTATCTCCGGGGAACCAACTAAACCCCCGTGGAACCAGAGTGGCAATATGAATTAGACTGCGGCTATGCTGATAAAGCAAGCTCATTAGTTGCAAAAAAATGAGCTTGCTTTTATTCAGTCAGTGTGCCTGATTAGATAAGGCAGGTTAGGAAGCTGAGGATGATGAAACAGATGTTCTGGTGGAAATGTAATATTTGTCTTTCCAGAGTTCCTTTCAAACCGAATTTTTATTGCTGACACACAAGGATCCTGGGCAGATGGTCCCTATACTTAAAAGCAAAGAGGTGGCACCAGTACACTCCACACACCTTACACATACAGACCAATTACACACCTTTGTTTGATAGAATACTCTATATATTATAGAATATTTGACAGAAGTATTTTATTAGTTATAAAGTTCCAAACTCTAGTATCCAGTCCAACAGATGGAGACAATGCAACATAAGAGGAGAAGTCATTAAGTTATCAGCGAGGTAGGCTAAAATTAGCAACAAGTTAAACAGGCCATCAGAGCTAACAAACTCAGAAAAGTCACTAATGCAAGTTCCTTTTGTAAGGTGGAGATTGAGATTAAGATAAAAATAATAATAATAAACCAGTGATATAGTGTGGTGACTGTGTATCTCTCAGCTTGTTTTGATGTTTTTAGCCCTCTTTTGGACAAAAATTAACTGATGCAGTTTTAAGGGGACATGCTACAAAATAAATCTATCAGTTAGTAGTTTGGAGCTTGCTCCTTCATGGAGAACGGCAGCTGCAGTCAGCCTGGATTCACAGCACATACAATGAATTCCAATGCAAACCAGATTTACGCCAAAAAACAAAAACAAACATATGAAAACATCCATAGAAACTATAACCAGACAGATAAAGGATTTTTGACGCCAATATTGATATTGATATTTGAGAGTTTAAAAAATCTGATAATGATATATCGGCTGTTTTTAATTTTCCTGTAATCTATAAAATAAATGAACCTTTTTGATAATGTCATCTTAATATTTTTTTTAAACAATTGTAGCTAAAAAATGTACTGGGCAGGATATTTTACAGTTGAGAAGGCAATTGTTACCAGTCTCTGAGGGACAAACTATAGAATGGTGGCTCTGTTTCAAAACATATCATTTTCTGTTCTTCATTGCTTGCCAATAATTGGCTGCCATATATATGACACTGACATATCTGCAGTTAGCAAGGACCAGCCGATATATTGCCCTGGCTGATTTATTGGTCGCGCTCTGAGTAATAACCTGGTTATTACTTAGTTGGGGTACTGGATGGAACAAAATATTTCATCTAATAATGTTAAATCATTAAAATCAAACTGACTAAGAGAAAACTCTTTTCCTGTATACTACGTGTATACCAGAGTGTTCAATAATGGCAAAAATACATTTTATAATGTTAGTATGACCTCACAATGTCCAAGACTCTGGATTTTGTACAGAAAAGTAAGATCTAGCTTTAATAGGGCTGCAACATTATTTTCACGATTAATCTGCTGACACATTTTTCTCAATTCATCATTTTATCTATAAAACTTCAGAAAACGGTGAAAGATGCCCATCACATTATGATTAACTAAGACCAAGAAAAGTAGCAAATTCTCTGATCTGAGGAACTTGAATCATGTGTTTGACATTCTCGCTTATAAAATGACCTAAATGATTAATCACTTATCAAAACAGCAGCAGATTCAATTTCTTCCTGATCAGCCCATCTTTGCAGCACTACCTGTACCTAATAGATCTTACTTGATAGAAAACTGACAGCATAAGACTTTTTGTCTCTCCTAGTAACTCAGTTGTGGTTAGTTTGCACCGTCGCTCGAAGAGCATGGTGTATAGGGACTGAGCATAAAGGACAGCACCGACACAGCCAAGGACAAAGGCGAGAACACAGAGGAATCTATGAGGAAACCGTATGCCAGTTGTATATTAGTTTGAACAATAGTACAAAATAAGCAGCTAACTGCTCGTCCATCGAGACAGTCCTCCCTCGCCACCACACTGTTCAATGCCACCTCTGTCTTCTCTCAATCATGTGCCCCAAAACAAAGGACCATCCTCTCCTGGCATTTACCACCAGACTCTCTCCTGTTTCCTCCTCATCACATGGGGGGAAAGAAAAAGAAAGGGAGTGCATCATTGGGGCGAATGCATTCATTCAGCTGGAAGTACAACTCACGCAGTGTGTGACCACCATAGTGGATGCTGCTTTGCTGACTCTGTCACATGCCACAGCACCATGGAAGCCCAAATCCCAATCCACAGAGAACTCCTGAGCACAGCAGGCACCCACTGTAAGCAGATCAATGTAAGGCTTAAGTATCAAATCCCTTATAGAACTCAGAATTGTGCTGATTACAATAGCCCAGTGATGGATATTGAGCAAAAAATACTGCTCCAGATGAAGCTCAGAAGTCATGTATTCAGACTTTGGGGTTTCTGAGGTGGCATAGTGGTAAGATACTTTCTTCTATCTGCCCTGCTGAGGTCTTTGGCAATTCAATCAAGCCCCGTGAACACCAAGAGACACTCATACTGACCCCATACTCTGACTTCCCAATGAAAAGGGCAAGTGAAAAAAATGCCCTGTGGCAGTGGTTCCCAACCTTGCGGTCTGGAATGAAAAAAACAAAAATCCTGCAACACATGATTAAGTCTACATTTCTTTGGTCTTTGTTTTTTCTTATTATATACTATATGTTTATATCATACCTCTTCCAGCCTGAAAATGTTTTTGTTGAATTGCACACAAGTCATAGATATGCACCCTGTGGTCCCAAGTAGACATTGCTTAGTATTAAGCAGTCACAACCACAAAAAAAAAAGGAAATGAATGGAAAAAAAATGGGAACCACTGCATTATTGCAACTGATAATATAGATATTTTTGTACATGCAGTCAAACCCAGATAATATAGGACATGGATTTCAGCCAGAATGAAATTTCAATTAAACAGGCAACTGTTCCCAGTAGACATGGATTAGAGACTCTTCTCAATCTATGTCTGATTACTGGACAGCACAGTGTTGAGGGTATAATAATTTTTTTCCTACTTCGAGCTCATCTAACCAATAAGCTGGCATTTATCCTGAGTGATACGACCTTATGCAAGCTGCAGTTCATCTATGATATCCCTCAGTATGTCCTCAGATTCCACAAGTCTTTCATTAAACCACAATATGACCAGCAAAAGCCTAAGCACCTGCTTGCCCTCAAAGGGATATATATATATACCTTATGTCTAGAAAGTACCAGATTGAAGCTAGTATTGTATGAAAACACATGATCGACACTCTATAAGATGTATATTTCAAACTATTCTGAATAATTACTCGACATCCCTTGGGACCAATTTGATGGGTCACATAACCTCAGCTCTCTGTTCAGGCAATAGGTTGGTAAAGAATAGATGTATCCAGAGCTAAAGCTGCAGTACGTTTGCACACAAACTCATAACATCATTAGATTTTGTGCATCCCATGCTTTTCAGTCTTTATAAAGCTTTGACTCTGCAAACACAACATTGTCTTTTTGTAACCAGAGAGCGTACAGGGTAAAGCAAATATTTCAGTTTACCTTTTTAAAGACTAAAATCAAATCCCAGCAATACCTTAAGGTCAGAAAGAGGTTCGTGTCCTGTCATAGTTTAATACCACTGACAAAGTCACAGCAGGGTGGTCCTTTTGTTCTCGCAGTGAATTGCCCTCTAAGACTGAACAATTCTTTCATGTTTTCTTTTCGCTCCTGTAGAGGTAAACCAGTACTGCAGCAGAGTAATAATATATGCCGCAAGGACACATAGCTTTGATCTAAGTAAACAGGAATCTCCGTATCTATGTCTGATCCAATAGTGAAGAAAAGAAGAGACAGAAGAAGGAACCATCAACACTTCTCTTCCACTAACCTGACAGTGAAAAAGAAGAAAGCACGACCACGACAAGACCTTGTATGTGGCTGGACTGTGTATGGCGAATGTGTGACACGTAGTTGAAAACCGTTGTGAAACCGCTGTGAACAACTACTTTCAACAGAAAGCAGCTAAAGTCTGCTGAAAAAGTCGCTAAATATCACTAGATGACGTAACACGCTAATTAGGACATTCATGATGTCACTGCATCTTCTTGCCTTCCGCCTAGTTGCAGCCAGTTTCAGCCCCTTAATCTGTTTGCTTCTCTCCTACTCTCCTCGCTCATACATACAGTAATTTAATGCAGCCGAGTTCCCAATACAGCTGTTCTCATTTACATGTTTTTCTGTTTCTGTTGTCAGACAACGGAACAAGTATGAAATAGTGACTGAAATGTGGCCCATTAAGACTAAATTTGAACCAGCTGTCACTTCCAAGCCATTTCCAAGCGGCTGCTCTGCACTGCTAAAATCCTGATGTTATAACTGTGACATCGTCTGCAAAAACTCACCATGCACAGAAGTTAAAGACAACGGCTTTGCTGTGATTTCAGCTGTATTTACTTGTAATATGATCACTCAGAGAGAGAGTTAGAGGCTCATTCAAATCTCAGCTGCTGTGCGGTCAGTTGAATGAGATGCATAGAGAGGTGTGCCTGCCGCGGGAGAGGCCGACCTCGCGCTCACGGAGCAATACTGGCGACTCTCCTCATCAGATTGTAGCTAAGGGTTGTCCAAAAAGTTGCTAGATTTTTCCCTAGATGCTTTGTTGAAAAACAGTTACTAAAGGGGTCTGAAAAGTCAGCAAATTTAGCAACAGAGGTGCTATTAACTTTGAAAGCGCATCAGTCAATCGGGGAAACACTTACCCAGCTGACCAGTGGTGTAACGTCATCACTCAGTCAGTCAGCGACAGACATTCGCATTTATGGGGCTGGCCCCAGTGTGGCGGTCCAGCCTAAAATCCTACTTAAAATAGCTACTTTGCTGTTGGCCAGATGTGATGGCTACAGGCTGAAATGAGCAGTGATTTCATCATGTTGAGAACCGTTTACGGTTTTAAATAAGGGCTGTGACCTTTGCTGAATGGCACTCCCCACTCTTTCCCACTTGTCAATCAATACATTCTGTAGTTAACCTGAGAGGCAATGACATTTATATCACAATGTCTTTTCTGTCTCCATTCCAGTACTGAGCTGTGTACCGGCATGGCACACACACACACACACACACACACACACACACGCTCCCTGTCATACACATGTACATATACACAACCCGAAACACACAAATGCAGGGTTTAATCACACACTGGATCAAAAGCTCAGCACGCACAATACCGGCTGAGGCTGGATCAGTCTGTTCACACTGTGATTTCATCCTCGGATGGGGTAGGAGAAAGGCAGCACCCGGGCCCATGACAAGCCAGCGAGAGAAGGCAGTCAATTCTGACAGCAGAAGCCAAGCGGGTCAGACAGGAGCTCTCGTCTGCTCCAGCCTGTCAAGTCCAGCAGTCACAGTCTCACCTGCTGCCCACAAGCCCTTGACGTGACTCATCGTGGAGTAGAGAATGACTGGGGACTTTGCCTGCTCCAGGTGACTCGGGAAACCATGTTGTTGCTAAGAGTTTTATCTGGTTAATGAGATTTTTTGCACCTAGCCTAGCTGGATGGATAGATACAGTTGTTAAATGTCATTCTAGGTAAGCATACAGGACAATGGAGAATGCCATTCTGAGAAATCTGGTTATCTATGTGCATGTTAGAAAATTCAGTACTTACATGTATTGCCTTAAAATCAGACAAAGCAGAAAAAAGTAATGTATAAGTGCTTACAAGCAGAACCTTTTTTTCCAGCCAACAACATCACATACAGACGCAGATATATATCACGTATAATATGATTTGAGAGCTGCGTTGCCCCCCTTCCTAGTTAGAGTTGGCATCTAACCAAAAGTCTGAATATGTCCCTCAGACTAGGCAAGATCAAAAAAACATGAAGACCAGATGGCACCTGTAGCCAAGCTGTGACGTGGTGTGAGCCAGCTGTGGGTGCTTGGCAGGCTAGACTTATAAAATATGACAGGCAGTCCAAAAATTAAGCTGTGTTGAGAATCTGCTATATCCAAGCATGGTGGCAACCCAGTCACTGGACGTTTCAAACAGGCATTACAAAGCCATTCCTAGTCCCCAGTGCCACACATGCCATAAAAATAGCCATGCCATGAGTGTTCAGAGTAGAGGTTGTTGTGGCCATTTGAAAAAAAAATGAAAAGAAAAATCACATTAAGTAGCAGTGATTGAGGATAAGAGTTCAGGAATCCACATGGTCACGGAGGAGCTTCCGGCAGGTCCCTCCCTTACTAAGCTTCTCCACTCGATCATGGTAGAGGGGTTGAGGGTGACACTGGGATAACTGTTTTAATCAGAGATTTCGCTCGGTTATCCTCTGGGACACAGAGGAAACATTTATCCCGTTGTGTACCAAATCATTCCTGCAGATTTTCACATAAGCCCCGGGAAAGAAACTACTCACAGGGGGAGTCTGTGTAATCCAAAGGGGGTCACCGAATCTCAACAGTAGGGTACCCAGCTACACATGAGGACCAAGTGAAGCACGTTCGTAGTGTCACACCTGTCTACAGCTGGACCGGGGACCGCATGCCGCAGCCTGACCATATCTCGTCTTGACTTTTACCCTCCGTGTATCTAAACTCCCGTTTTGCGAATGTTGCACGCGGACTTGGCGAGCGGACTGATGCTGCACGTAGGCTACACGCACGACGAGCGTCGTTTTTGTTTTTATTGAAATTCATTCTAATATATAGATCTCCATATCTGTAAAAAATAAAAATAAAAAATAAAAAAGAAGGTTCGTTAATAAGTTTAAATACGTTATAAGGGCTACACATGACGGTTATAACGAGCAGCAGTCTTTCAGTGCCTTACCCAGACCGGTACCAGTGTCCTACTCCAACTCCGAATATCTCCACACAGACCCTGCCTCCGCTCACTGCTCGGCTGCCGTGGCGCGTCGTCAATTCCTCTGCCCCGCCACGTCCGTCCGCCTTCCCCTTTCAAACGCCGTTAATGTCATGCGTTTCCCATTGAATTGTCCCTCGTAATCTCCTCAAAATGTTCAAAAAGTGTCCGGGTTCCGCCTACCGCTCCGCACGCACGGAGACTCCCGTCGAATCACTGCTGTGTGTACGTCGCGAAGCCGGCGCGCACGGGGACTCGAGACTCGCTTGGCACGCGCCTTTTCTCGTCGTTTGGAAAATGATGACCGGCGTTAGGCTGATATCGTCAGCCCGTTAACGGCTCGTGTGCGCCGCCTTTAACGGGCTGGGAACGAGGCGGTCGTGGCACACGGTTAACGGTGGCGCGGTGCAGGCCAGTTCATGTTTATGGATTTATCGTCGTGCTTGAGCGCTCATTGTGAGACAGTGAATGGCCGCGAGGAGACCACACACACACACACACACACACAACGTGCATTTATTCCATCTATTCGATGGTTCCCCCTTTAGTCGGTTCAAAACATAGTGTGAAAAAGCGATCCGGCTGCAATGTCATTTTATAAGACGCAATCAACAACGTAAACAGCTGCGCGAGCCATGTGCCACCAAAGCCCGCTGTTGCTTACGCACAGAGGAGACGCACGCTGCGTTTTCTAGGTCATCGGCGGCAGCGCGTTCTGATGTCACACCGCTCCGGGGACCGTCTCTTTTCTCCCTCTTCAAACTCGTGTTCACCGAGGAAGACACACACCTGCAGTAGAACTGGACCAGGTCCCCTCATCCTGTGAACACCGATGTGTGTGTGTGTGTGTGTGTGTGTTGGGCAGATAGAGCCAGACACACATTTTCCAAAGAAACTGACTCATTTGTGGGTCATTCAGTTTATTACCCCAACCTGCATGCTAACACGCACCTACACACTTTACCAGTATTTGCAGTTCAATTTATGACACGCACACACAACGATACGAAATTATGAGCTGAGCGATTGGCAGCAGCAAACCTGACCTCGTGGAAAGCAGAGGACATTCAAGTTCCGGGACAAATAAGTCCAGCATCTTCTCTGAGGCTGACCCAGTGGGGAATGGCTACCCCATAGAGGAAAGGGCTAGAGATGCTGAGAAAGCGGCTCATGCGTCCCAGAGGTCAGCAGAGGAGCTCAACGGATGCATGCTATAGTTCAAAGAAAGAATCCCAAGTGCATGAGGGCTCGTGTGCTTTAATCTGCGGTTCAATTCCAGAGCACTGTCCCCTGGTTGTCCTCTCTCCTGTTCCCAAATAACACGCTGGTATGCTAATTTAAGCGCTGTCAACTAATGAGGAGGAGAGGGTGAAAGCAGAGGACATCTGGCAGCTGGTTCTGGGGGCACAGCATTTTCATTCAGCCGAATGAGCTCCCCCTGTTCTTTCCTCTTTTAGTGGCGTGTACGAGCCTCACCTTGCCTCATCCGTCAGCCTAAAAAAGGTGATGCACGTGTAGTGCTCCAGACAGCAGCGCACCGCAAGGTGTATCCATAGAAACCGGGTGTAGCTCTGCAGCACAAGTGAGATGACCACTGAGCAGAGATACTACATCACTAACCAAGTATGGCAACAATGAATGTATTTTAGCTCAAAAAAGACATTCATATGCCAGGGTACTCTAAAACCTCAAAGACTGGGCCATTACACGATAAATTGTGGGTCAATTAATACAAGCAACTGCATTGAAATGGGTGTTTGATGTTAGTTTGATGTTAGTTTAGTTTCGACTTTTACGTTTCAGAATAGGTGAAATTCTTTCAGGTTTCAATACAATGTTTCAACAAGAAACTTGGTCACAAATGCTGATGATGATCTGTTGGCTTAAAGCAGTACAATTCTTTCTTGCTCTCACCCGAAAGGAATGCAGTGGTGCACATTAATGGGAAAAAGTGGTAAGTCATCTTTGCACAAACTGCAATACACACTATTGAACCTAGTGCATTATATCAACAAAGCAGTGCAGCCTTCTGAACAGCTTTGAATGGATTTCTGAAAACAATGGGCGCCTGTGACTTCTGGGGGGTCAGGCAAACCTGCCTAACATTATAATAGCTTAAAACTTTGGTAACTGCAATAAATTCACAAGTGGATTTAGACTTTTCAAAGGGAGGTCTAGAAGAGAAAAAAAGTAGCCTGTTATGTTTAAACTGTACAGATATCATCTCTTTTTCCCGAGACTGTTATTATCCTGCACAAAAAGAAAGACCATCTGTGTAATCTTCACTTGATCGCCTCCAGTGAAGTCAAATTTAGAACAATCCTGTTTTTGTGAATGAGGTTCTTTCCAAGGAGCTTCCCTCACACGTATGGAGCTTGATTTGTTCCCTCCTGTCCAGCCACCGCAGCCCCCGTCATGCACATAATTTGGAAAAACAGGAAGAAAAGATCTCATCACAGACCACTAAACCCATTCAGTTTATTTTGCTGAGCCCTGTTGGAAGATGCTGCAATCAAACTCAATTAAGGTCAATCTCCCCATGCATTCTTCATTTGGGGGTGAGATGCCATTCACTGTGTGATCATCCAAAACAACACGGATGAGCAAGAAATAGCCATGTTGTTGAAATTATGTGGTTATGCAATTACCTGAGAGCTGGTTTGAGTGAAATAGTGCTGTATGTAGGACTATAGGCAGTGAAGGTTCGCCTTGTGGATCGAGTGTGGTGGTGACTCATATTCGTGCTGTGTGAACATCAGCAAACACTGATGACACTTGACATGGTGCCTTGGGGGCTATAAGCATGAGTCAGTTTGTAGGTGTGAAAGAAAATTACATGCAGTCATTTTCAGTTTACAGTTTATCAGGTTTTTTTTACATGAATAAAATGAGGAAATAAGAAGCGAGAGAAGAATACAATCCATATCAGAGAGTATACAGTATGTCAACAGCCTCTTAACCAGGTTTTGTACATTTTTTACTCTACAACGTCAGCACTGGCTTCACTTTATGATTGAACATTTATTTGGTTTGTGATGCACAGTTTTTGAAAATCAAAGTAGTCAAATTGAGCTTAAAATGCACGCCCCCCCCCCCCCAAAAAAACACAGTTTTTCATGCAGAATTTCAGATATTAAAAAAATTTACTGAGACTTTCTTTAGTTTTCCAATAACAGAGGCTCGTCTTATTGGTACTTGAGCATCCATAAAACTTTCAGGTCTTTTCATCTTGCTTTTAAGTTAAGCATTAAAGTTATTTCTTGTTTGACAAGCCCAACTCAAGGGTGACATGCTAAATTCTTTTCCTGGAGCTTTCAACCATATCACGCTGTCCTGCAAGCTGATTTAATTGACTGATATCATCACTTCGGAAAACATCGTCCCATTTCATATTATAGAAGGTTAATAAGGCAATAAGACACATTAGTTGAAAACAAAACGGCATATTGTCAGCAACTGCAAATGTTACATAATGCCACAGTAAGCGAGAGTAATCAGGGAGTTTCTTAAGCATTTATCGAGAGGAGACATCTGTCATACCAGGGGAATGCTGTTTGTTATTCTTTCCAGACTTCAATCATCTGAGAAAGTTTTTACAGAAGAAGTTCACAAAGTGTCCCCTCTCCCACTCACATAAACACATAATTGGGCCACCTGCCCATGCTCTTCTTTTGCCATCAAAGACACACAAACACGCACACACGCGCACACACACACATGCACACACACACACACACACACACACACACACACACACACACACACACGTTGCTCTGTAGGACAAAGAGAAGTCCTGAGCATTATTCCACTCTGCGGGAGGAATTCCCTGAAGAAGAAGTCTTGCCATTCCAGGAGGGGGCCGAAACACAGAGGCCCGCAGAGGGAAGAAAGTCCGGGAGTAAAAAGAAAATGGGCAGCAAAGATGAAGGAAAACACACATTCTAGGATAAACGTTTCAGAAATACCTCTCTGATTTAGTTGGCTTGCAATGTAAATAATTTGCTCCTCAAATAGACCTAAAATTTTACATTTAAGAATTGCTGAAATTCTGTCAGTTGTCAATAAAAAAAAAAAATATATATATATATATATATTTTCTGTCTCGGTTACCAAGTTTTTTATTAAAATATACGAAATTGCTTTTGTATGATCTTGTGCTATAAATTTGAACTTGAACTTGAGATGTAGTCGATTTTAATGTGGACCTTGCTCCAATCAATGATAATGTCAAATTATCATTGATTGGAGCAAATTTGTTACTGATCATTATCTCAATGTGTATTTTTTTAGCCGTGCTGTCGGCGTGGTTCTATGGATGTGAATATCAATCTGCCCTTCATTCTGTCACTCGGTCCACCACTTTGGTCCAGACTGAAATATCTCAACAAGTATTGGATGGATTGCCATAAAATTTGGTTTGCACATTCATGTCTTACAGGGGATGAATCCTAATCGGTTTTGTGATCTTCTGACTTTTCATTTAGCACCATCATAAGGTCAAAATTTTAAATTTTCCAATATTTTTTCATGACAACATTAATGACATTCCCATCAGCCTTAGCTTTACTTTGTGTTTATTGCATATTAGTGAATGATAACACGGTGAACTAAGATGATGAACCTGATAAACATTATACCCGCTAAACACCAGCATGCTGACATGCAGGTTTTAGCATTTAGCTCAAAGCGCCGCCGTGCCTGTTAGTACAGCCTCTGAGCTGCTAGCATGGCTGTAGACCCTTGGTCCTGTTCAACTTCTCAATATCTTTAATTATTGAGTTTCTTTGATAACTAACACCGATTACACGTAACATTTTGTGCAATCAGATCTTGTGACATGAGGTCTCATGATCATCTTGTTACATGTTATCATCGCTATATCTACTTTTCCCTCAAGTCAGAGTGTGTCTCAGATTGGATTGCACTCAATGAACGGCTCCACTGAAGCCACTATGAAGGGAATTCTCACAGTCTGTCAGCTTCTCTGTAAGTTCGTCAAATTTTTACAGACCACTCATCAACTTTCATCCCTTTTGCCAGTTGCTTGGAATAACCTGGGGGAATCATTATTGCTCCCCTAGATGAAATGCTCATGTGAAAAAGTTAGTCCCAAACAAGAATCTCCTGCTACAGAAATGAACTCTGTATGAACTTTTTGTATTTGGACACTCAATTTTACTGACTGTACAAACAGTTGTCGAACAATATGCACATGACATGATATGTGCAGAAGTGTAACATTAAAACATCAATGGGAATATGCAATATAATATAAAGTTTGATGGCCAAAAAAAAAAAAAACACTTAAAGAGAGAGAATACATATTAATTAAAAATAATTTTCCACGTTTGACTTGTGAGAGCCGATTGCATTAAGATTTCTTGTGTATAATGCAGCTGAATACTGGTGCATTCTTAAAACAGGCTAAATTAGCAATGTAAAAAAAAACATATAATCAAATATAACCTCTGTTAATGAGGCATTATGAATCAGCCTAAAATCTCCAAACAGACATTATCAGAAAGTTGTCTTAAGGGCCCCACGGGAGAAATATCCAAAACATTTTTGGAATAATAAATAAATAATAAAGTAGAAATACCGCATTTTATGAATGCTCGGATTTAATAATACGCCTAAACTCCCCCTAAATGAATTTGTGGATCATAAGTTCCTCAGTTATTGAATTCACTTTTCCTCTGTTTGGACAGCTGGCCAGAGGTTTAAACGACTTGCCTGCATGAGACAAGTCTATTACCAGTGTGGGCTCTTCTGTTTGTCATGTCTTTGTTCCAAGTATAGTCTTAGATGTATTTCCTTTTAGATCCCTGAGGAAAAGAACACAAACATTTCAGATGTAAACACAACACTGTACAGTATGTCCTTCACCACAGTCCACCTGACGGCATGGCACACAACGCTTGCCTGTTTAAACTGACACTATTGGCTTGATTCACAGCGACTCTTTGTGTAGGTACACAGCCAATAGTTGAGTTACAATCTCAAAACAAAACAGCAAAGTCACACCAACATGACAACTGGGTGGGGTCCTATGAAGTCTCCTTAAGAGAGGCTTGAATTACAGCTCGGACTATGTACTGTAGAAGAGTTGTCAAGGAAAAAAACAAGGACTTAAGGACTACTTTGTATTAGATGATGTGAAATCACAGATTCTTGTGATATCAGATAATGGACTGAGAGATGTTTGTGTCCAAATATTCCTTTGCTTCCCTCTCATAGTCGTATAGTCACATGCAGTAATTTCCATTCAGTTTGCTGCAGCATGTCATCTGATGTACTTCATTTCTTGTTTTTAGCTTCCATTTTCCATGTCACGTCTTGTCATGCTGTAAAAAAATGTATCATCCTATTTAGTTCCACATTTCATCTGATATTGTTCGGCAAAGATTATATGCTTATTCAAATATTCAGGCTTTAGGTTTAAACACTTCCTTTTCCCCTAGCTGCACAGAAGACACTCTCCGAGCACTTTATTAGGAACACCTGTGCACCTGGCTATTCACGCAATTATCCGTTCAGCCACTCATGTGACAGCAGTGAAATGCATAAAATCATGCAGATGCACGTCAGGAGCTTCAGCTGATGACATCAAAAACCAGAATATGGAAAAAAATGTGGTGACTGGTTTTGTTACTTAGTGAAGAAAAAGGCCATTGTTTGGGTCATCTGACCTGCTCCGAAGTGGTACGGTAATACATGGCAAAAGCAAGAGTACACGGTCTGTTGAACCTAAAAGTAATAACTCTGCATCTTATCTATCCAGAACTGTATGAGATTTAGGAACTGCAGACGTCTCTGAAGATGAGGCTGTTTCTAGGGCATAAAGGGAGTGCATGAGCTGAAATCCTACTTGTATCATACTCTCTATACATTTGGGACATGATGTACGTATGCCAGCCTCATCCCCTCACAGTTTTATTCAGCACAAGTGTGGCCACTGAATGTGTTATGCAAAAAGGGCTTAGTCTACTGACAGAGATTCTGGTAAGCTGAGCCAGTGCTGTGCTGAAAACTGAGTAGGCATTCACAGTTGTCCCTGCAAGACAGTAAGCACAGTTCATTCTGCGCTGCAGTATTAATCAACAGGGAGATCAAAGCTGTAATTCTGCTACTACAGGGTTAGTTAATCTGCGCTGTTTGGCTGTCACTAAAGAGGAGACCTGGGTAAAACCTTTCCACGCCACCTGGTATGACGCATGAGATCCTGATTGTAGCGAAAGGGGAGGATTTCTCGAGGAAAGAACGAATCAAAACGAATCAAAAACTAATCCATGATTCAAATTAACCTCTAGTTGTACTGTTGTGCCTGTAGTATGACGACCCCGGCACCACTGAGGTTAACCCCCCCCCCCACCTTGTGCCCAACACCAGTGAGGACATCATCATGTCACCGTGGGACAGGCGGTGTGAAGGCAGCTGCTGATGTTAGCAGCAGCACAGAATACATGGCAGCAAAATGGAGAAAAGATTTAATCTGACATGCAATTATACATAAAAGACACTCAAATTATCAGCATAAAAGTGTTTTTAACATCATGGATGTACTATATAAAAGTGAACATTTTGGAAACAATTATTTTCTAACTACAATTTCATATGTTTAAGGATAATATTGATGGATTTTTTGTGAGGTTTTTGTAATTTTATTGTTTAATTGTGACTGGTTGAAGATTATCCTTCTAAAACTGACACTGCCCCCTAGTGATCAGAATGAGAGTGAATTGTTTTTGCACTTAAAATACCTGAAAATACAACACAGGTATCTACAGAACTCTTTTTTTAAAAATTTTTTAAATTAAGTATATAATGTATACTAGCGCTATGATAAAGTCTCTCAAAAAGAGACCTGACACTGGAATTTTCCATGGAAAAATAAACAGCCCCATTCTGGATATTTATCTTTGCAGAGCTAGAGAACAGAGAGCATGCAGCAGAGGGTGGCAGGAGCTACTCTATCTCTGTGCTGTGTGTCTTGATGGTTTCACACCATCCTGACCGTCTATCCTCAAGCTTTCTCTCGGTTCTTCGCGGAAATAGCAGAAAGACGGAATGACCCGAATACACATACCAAAGATTCTGTCAGGCATCTTCCAAAGCACTGGCATTTCCACTGAGGCGAGAGCTGGTGAAACATGCCAAACACTGAGCCCCGGGAAAAAGGATATGAAGGCAGCCAAAGAGCGTCTGGCACAAAAAATGGACAACATGTTTTGAAAACATGGTGTTATAGAGATAATCTGAAATCCTTGGAAAACTAAAGTGTTATATTTTGCAACCTTGTATAAACATCTTGAATTTCAAAAACTCAGTTTAAATGAGTGCACTACTACTGATTTTCCAGTATAATTATAACCTGCCATGATTATATAAAATGATACATTTTTCTATACTGTACAGCAAAACCATAGCAGAGGCTGAAGCTGTAAAGTCTGAGGGACACTGACAGGTTATTTAAAAACATAATCTCTCAGATCATGTCTCCTCTTTGACCCCGTGTCCAAGTCAGGAAAGAAAAAGGCTTGATGTGCAGATTGTAACCATGAAATTAATTAATATGCATCACTAGAACCCATCACAGTTCTTTGTGGTATACAGCTTTGTAATTGTGATAAAGCTTCTGTGTATTCCTCATATACTATAGATCTACCATGGTAAATTACTGCTGCTTACAAAAGTAAAAGCATTTGAGTCCTGTTTTCACGACATAAGAATGACGATGTACAACTGCAGGGCATTAAATAATTCAATAATCCTTAGTATTACTATGTAACTTTGCATATATGGCAAATTTACCATTTGCTATGTTGTTATTTTTCTTCATAACAGGACATTTGTTCAAAAGGGAGAAAACATTATGCAGAGGTATTTGTGTGCACAAAGGTCGTGTTTAATTATGACATTGATTCTCTTGGATTCTCACACGAACAGAAAACCTCAGCAGATCCACATAATTTGGTTACTAACATTCATATAAATATACATGTTAATACAACAGGAAACAAATTATGGATGACAAAATATCAAGCTACATTAAAAACTACTATATATATATATATATATATATATATATATATATATACATATATATATACACATATATACATATATATACACACACACACACACACACACACACACACACACACACACACACACACACATCTACACATTTACATACATATATACACATATACATATACACACATAGAAAAAAAAAAAATTTTTTTTTTTTTTTTTACCACACTTTTTTATTTTCAAAAAAAATTTTTTTTCATTGTGATGTGATCACTTTTCTCTCTCCAGTTCACTCTATCTCAGTGAAGCGCGCAAACATAGCCTTACGAACAGCATCTTTGTAGGTGTCAGATGCTGAGAGTTCATACGAGCTCCCTTTAATACCCAAGCCTGTGCCCTTGGTCCTTAATGAAGCCTGTGGGGAGAAGACAAAGACAGCTATTTGAGGAGACAGATTGGACACAGGTACCCCTCAGGTAAGTGTTAATTGCTTTGTGAGTGAAAAAGAACACACTGACATGCAAATTCCATCTGTTAGGAGCTGCTAGGGAGATGACAGAAAAAAAAAAAAAAAAAACTGATGAAAAGTGCTGTGAATAATGGTCAGGCTCCTCACCGAGATGGGAGTAGTGATGCCCTGTTGGTGGCGCCCCAGACCTTTGCCCTCCTGCCAGCCCATTGCTTGCAACATTTTGTTCCCTATATTATCGCTCATAAGGCCGTCTTTGGTAGGCTGTTCATAGCTTCTGTTGAAGGTGGATGAGAGGAGATGACAACAATGTAAAAAGGTGTTGGCAGAGGTTCCACTTTCTTCAAGGAAAATCACTAATCTGAAAATAGACAAATGGTTTGCATGTTAACTGTAACACTTACACTGTTGGGGTTGGAGGTTGATAAAATTTCTTCTTAGGCGCAGGAGGTTCTGGAACACCGTACTTCTCCCTCCTCTCTGCAGCTCTGTCTCTGTATTTCAACTGTTAAAATGACCATGAAACCTTATTGACTGTGTGCACATTTATGAAACTATTGAAAAAAGAAAAACTCAAATACATTTTTGAGCCAAATACCTCAGTCTCTTTCCTCTCCAGCTCCTCCAGCTCAGCTTCTGAAAGCTTTGATCTTCTCTGAATTTCCAAATTTTGCTACGATTTAAAGCAACTTTAATAGCCAAATCTCAAGCAAACAAAATAAATGACTTATTCACACATATATTCAAGACTGTTTAAGCTCTATAATATCCTTTCCATTTCAAACTCAAGCTTTATACATTGAACAGATGGCAGAGCCCAGAACGTTCACGGCCACTTGCAGATTAAACACCTGCTGTTTTACCATCCTCACCTTGTGGAGGTCAGAGAGCTGCTGGTGTCGCAGCAGAGCCTCTTTGGTGGGGAACTGCCGTCGACACAACAGACACACCATCTTCTTCCAGTCTGTTATTTTTCCCTCCTCGTCCGCTGCTCTATCTGAGCTGCCCTCCTCTGGGTCACTGTCCCCGTTGTAAGCAGCAACCAGACCACTCTGCAATATTTAAGCCGATAAAGGTGGAATGTTCTGGGATTTGCTTTTATTAATAATTGCGCAGTGGGAAAATAATGGCAAAGGCAAAAACACACCTTAGCTGAGGTCTCCTGCTCTGTGATCTTGAATTGTTCATTCATGAGGGCAGGCATCTCAAAACCTCCGATTTGCTGAAAGGAAAAAAAATCTCTCATAAAAAAATAAAATCACTTAAAATATATTATAAGACTGTCCACAGCACGAACGCCAACCCCTCCTTTTATATCCATATGAACAAAAAACCAGACATATATCATATTAGATGTTAGTGTCGCTGTGCGTTTCCAGATTACCTCTCTCAGTCTGTATCAGCAGTTTCTCGTACGCCATTACACTTATCAGATGCATAACATACAGTACCCAAGGCCTAATGGTGACTTCTACACTACCTTCTTCTCGAAGAGGGAGAAACCTGCATCGGCAGCTGCAGACTCTTTCTTGTCTTCCTCCTTATATGGTCCTAAGCCTTGGAAACTGCTCTTAAAACTTTCTTTTTGCTTATTTAAGCTTTTTGCCCATCGTTCCATGTCCTTTGCAATCTGCAATTGATAAACAGTCAATATTATTTCAAAGAAAAGAGGATAGCCATTAAAAAAAAAAAAATGTTTTTTTTTAAACGTAGCATTTACCTGCTGTGCAGACTTGCTTTTTGGCTTCTCCTTTTTCTCTTTGGGCTCTTTATTGCTTGTGGTGCCGGTGCCTGATGAACTTCCCGTGGTGTTAGCTGTGGACATTTGTTCTGTGCTTGTGTCTGACGGCGCAGGGACATACGTCTGTTTCTCACTGTCCCAGTAGAGGTACTGCTGAGTCTCCGAGTTATAGTAGTACTATTGATCACAATCAGAAGAAAACTGTATAAACTAACAGTTTTGGATAAAATAAATGACATACAAATTCATAGTGTTTGGCAGGATATTGTGTACATACAGTAAGACCACAGGGTACGTACCTGGCTGCTGGGATCATAGTACAGACCAGTCTGTGTATCATAATAGTACCCTGAAGACTCATCATACTGGTATGTGGAGGTATCAGGGACAGCTACAGATACCAAAAGAAGCACATGTGAAACAAAACAAGCTTTCTAAATGACATAAAATTGATCAAAAGTTGATCTACTCATCCACATAAAGAGGTGATATTCTGTAGCTAACTGATCTCACCTGATGCGTTAGCAGCTGGGGCAGCACAAACCGTAGTTGCAACAGCAGAACTCACTGGTGTTACCAGTGATGCAGTGCAAACACTAGCAGCCTGTTTTACTGCATCAAGCGCCCTCGCTAGTTGATGTGACTGAAATGGGGGGGTCATGATTAGCTTTTGCGTCCACCACACAATACCAGAAAGTTAAATAATAATTTCATAGTTCTGTTTGCAGTATATAGATGCCATGGTGCTACACTGTCTACCTGTATGGCAGGCTGGCTGATAATGACAGGTTGGAAAACTTGAGCTGTCTGGGATATGACCACACCAGTGGCCGCAGGGATCAAAGTCTTCATTCCTGGAGCAGCTGGAGACGGTTATGATCAAAGTTAGCAATTTCAGCCTTAGCATAAAAAGTAACCAGAATATCTGTGAGTGATTGCCACCGGTTATTACCTCCGAGTAATCCATCTCCAACCACAGGAGACAATCCATCTGGCTGCTGCTGCCATACTTGATAATTCTGTCCCTACATCAGAGGAAAAAAAATGTTAGGCAAATCATTGGTCTTCCTTATTAAATCAAATCATTGTCACAATCAAGTGGACTGTGAACTGACCTGTATTTGCTGTGCAAAGCTCTCTGGAAGAGTAATGTAGTCAGAAGTGGCACCTGAACCCTGCTGTAACTAAACAGATAAAAACGGATATGTGAGCAACGTCAGTAACAACACATGAGAACCCCAATTAAAACATGCCAGGTTGGATTTGCAACTGAACCAATATTTTGCAAATAAATTTGCAAATTCAGGAACCACTTTATTTATCTCAGAGACATAATATTAATATTTGTACATTAGGCTCCAATAAGAAGCATCTTTGACTCAAATGACAACAGTAATTTCAACAGTCTCTAATATTGATGATCCCATTGAGAATCAATAATCCACTTTGCATCTTTTTGTAGCTTTCTGGTCCTTTCACGTCATTATTTTGATTCATCAGTCCATATGTGCAAGTCTCTCTGGCTCCCATATAAAACCGCAGACAACCAAGCAAACACACTTCCACAGGCCAATTGTACGCTGCTTGTCCAGCGTGAAATGGAGAGCCAATGTAAATGAATGACAAGTATCAACAAAGAAAATTTGATACAGCTATTTTTCCTCAAGAGTTGCTAAGCCAATCCAGATAGGAAATACTGGACTTTTATGTAATAGCTGATAAGAACTCATAGAAATACTCATGTCGCTCATGTGAATTAGAACAATGAGCTGAAAGCTGAGGGGGGGGAAAAAAAAAAGCCATTTTATACTACAGGGAGTGATTTGACTTAGTGTTCAAAAACTTTCTAATTCAATTTTTCTGCAGATTGTTTTGTCCAAAATGACTTATGATAATTGCATTTAACCTCATTAGGAAAGCACGTTTCCTAATGAGGAAAAATCTAGTCATCATCAAGCGTATTCCTCCCAAATAAACAACTTAAACCGTGTAGGTACTACAGTACGTGTACAATTTTTTTTTCAGACTCTTCATCTCAGGAGAGACATCTGATTAATACAGGTTCTTCCTACACATTACACACAGCTGCCTTGCCATAATTGCCATATATATCAAGTTTGTAAGAAGTTTAAGGCACTATGTGCAAACCCCGCCCCAAAACATTGCATTCATTAAGACAAATCACCAAAAATACTTTTTTTTTTTTTTTTTTTTTTTATAAATAATTGTTAGTTGTTCACACATTTCCATGCATACAACCTTTTAGAAGCTCAGGCAACAAGTCTTCTTTGCCTTATTTTAATGTCACACCAAATTCTTGTGGGGTACATAGTATTTTAAGGGCAACAAATTTAAATTACTCAGAAACAAAAATGAACACAAGTAAGCCCTGATACCTGGCTGGATGACCACTGAGCAGCAGCAATGGCTGTGCTGGCAACAGAGAGAGCACTGGCTCTGATCCCATCAGGCTGTGCCGAGTCTCTGTAAAGGACACAGAGCGATTAGTTAAACCTTCATTTTGCAGCAGTTGCAGCAAGAAAATGAGTCCCTTATTTTAGGATAAGTGAACCAATTTTATTTCATTCTAGGTAGACAACAAAAACTAATTTAAAAAAATATATGTATAGCATGTGGGGATAAAAACCCCTACATTGTGGAGTTCACACTACGTAGATCCAAAAGAGCTTATACAGTTTGTACTATATTCTATTCATAGAAAGCTAAACATAAACTCACTTTCTAGCACTCTTAGCATAATCCACACCGATTGTTTTTCCATCCAGTTTTAGAGGGGGCTGAAGGCTCTGGAGAATGGTGAGCAGCTGAGAAGCCTCCTTTACGTGGAAAGACACAAGACTGTTACATGTGTGCACACTCCCAAAAGAAACATAGTGACTTACAATATGACTACATACTGACTACATACATACCAAGGGAGATGTGAGTTGAACAAAGGCAAAGCCTCTATTCTGTCCTGTTTGCTTGTCTTTGATGAGGCGGATGTTGCCTGCCGACAGGTTGGCATAGGGAGCCAATATGTTCAAAATCCCATCGACGGTTGAAAGGGGGGCAATGTTCCTCAAAATTATTGCTGTTAACAAAAAGAGTAGTCATGAATAAATGTAGAATATGTGTACTTGAATGAAATATTTCACTATGTGGTGAAAAGCACACTCACTGTCTCCGTTGTAATCTCCTGGCTGTTGAGACTCTACATTTAAACCATTTATCCCAGGAGACTCTCCTTCTATACTCAGCAATGACAAAGAGCGACACATGGGTTACCATTAGTCAATACAAGCCACTAAGATAGTGCAGGATGGAGCTGAAGATTCTAATAGACAAGAAGAAGAAAAATTATACTTTTAGTTTGCTGAGGTAAAAACTCACCAACTTTTGCTGCTCCACACCTGAAACACTTCAGCCTCTTCCGAAAATTGTACAGACCACACTGTAATAAACCAATGACAATGTTGTATTTTTTATTATTAAAAAAAAAAAATCAGAACAAAAAGAAATATGTTGGGTTCACGGTGTAGTTAGAAAAAACACTCACAGCATTGCAAAGCCAGTTTTCAAACTTCTGTCTCCTGTTGCTGTAGTGCACCGCAATGTTTTTCCCCTGGATCACCAACTTGTTCTGTGAAAGTCAAAAGCCACCAGTTATTTCAAATTCCAACATGTTCAAGCCAAAGAAGCAGGTGAGGTCCTGCCACTACCCCACCCCATGAGTGAGAGCAGCTGGAACAGGAAAGAGTGGCTAGGCTTACACTCGTTGCTTAGGTAGAATGTCTCAGGGAGTAAAAGGGAACAGAGGTAGAAAGAGAAGTTCAGAGAGAGAGCTGCAGTTCTGTGTACAAGGTAATGAGTCCTCAAAAAAAAAAAAAAAAAAAAAAAAGGTTCTATAAAAAGGTTTGTGTTTGGGACCGGAGTGCTGCCAGCTCATCCCTGTCTCACTCCAGTCTTCGGATTTTAAATGGAGATGAGAAAATATCGAAGTGACTGAGCTGGAGCAGAATGTGCTATGCGACCACAGGGCAGTCAGAACTAAACAAGACCATTTGGCCGGCTCTGTTCACAGAAAGTCTAGTGCTGATAAGAGAGGCAGAGGACCTTCTGAGTTTAAAGTCCTAAAGATATTCTGCATAATATCTCTGTTAATAATTGTAAAAGAAAACACGGAAGATATTATAGCATTTCCAAAAGCAAAACCTTTATACAGTGATTCAACCCTGAATTCACAACATACCCTAAGCTAAGCAGCTGAAAGACTCTTAATTTGGCTGGAAAAGCTGCTGTATACTTAGAAAATTAATCAACCAAGTGTGTGATATCAAAAATATTTACCTCTGATATCACAGTTTTGTATCCTGTAACTAAATACAAACAGATTTTAGCTCTGTAAACTGACATCATCATCATGGCATAGATTAATTGGGGCTCTAATCTCCAAGAATAATTCTAGACTTGGTGATTGTTGAGGCAACCTGATTGGTCTCCATCCATCGGGTAGAATCTTGCAAGTGATAAAACTCCACGAAGGCGAAACCTCGGCTTATACCTAGAGACAGCATTCAAATATAGACGGGAGGCGTGTTAGTTAGAATGCTCTGGTGCAACATTCAAACTCACAATGGGTTTGTACAGTCCAATTCAAAGTAAAAACGGAGGTTGGGAGGGTGCTTACAAGGTCAAGGGGATTGTAGTGCATTTTGTTTACCATAGCTTGTAATGTCTCTACAAAAATGGTAGAGGTATAGTACATACAGTTACCTCTTACCTTACCATATCATCAAATGAGACACAAAGGATCCTCTGAAGGTTGAATTATGAGGCTTTTTTTTTTCAGGGATAGCCACAAAGGAGGTAAAGTGGGTTTTAAGACAGAGCATGTCGGTGAATGTGAGACACGCCTTTCAAAAGCAACACTCACCTGTCCTTTTCTTCATCAAACGTATGTCCACAGGCTGGGGTCCCTGTAGCTGCTCGAGTGCTGTGCGGATCTGGAAAAAAGGGGCAGATGGTCAAATTCATCTGACTATATCTGCTGTTGTTTTCTCATTGTTTGCCTATCATTTAAAGAAAAAAAAAAAAAAAAGAAGAAGAAGAAGCTTGGAACAATATTACACAAACCGCTTCAATAACATCAAGCTAGCACTATTATCACACTTTATGCCATTTCTGCAGTTTTATTTTGGTTCTTGTTATAAACTGTCAGTTGCCTCTTCCTTACTAAATTAGCCAGCTCGCAGAAAAGCAGTTGACGTTTGGTGAATTCCTCTAACAAACTCAATTTCCTCAACTTTACAAACAGTCCCTCAGAATTTACAGTAAGGCCAAACTGAATGCAGAAGTCCACGAGGTCCCACCAACACCTCCCATAATCAGCTGTCTGATTGTGCCATTTCAGTAATATACACATATTTAAATTTGCTTAGGATGTTCGGTCCGACTGATTTCAGCACCATTATTTTACACCAATTCCAGGTCAGTTTACAGATCAAAACATTGCCCTAACAGCCGACTGCCTGCCCCTCTCCGCCTGTAATCCCATCATACCTCTTGCCAGGGATTATCTGTTCTTCATGAACAATGAAGAGAGTGGTAGCAGCTCAGCCTATCTAGCAATGTTCAGAGTGACTTTAACCTTAAAAGTATGAGTGAGACTGAATGAGAACTGTGAGCTTACATCATCCTCTGTGACATGGAGAGAGAGACCCCTTAACATAATAGTCTTGCTCTCCTCCTCTTGCTCCATTTTGTAGTCCTGGTCTAGATAATCCCCATCATATTCATCATCAGATCTGTCACTGTTGCGTCGTTTTCGGCCCCTCTGTTTCAGACAAACAAAAAAAAGTTATTATTGAATTTAGAAACAAGGTGTTTTGCATTCTTCTGCTACAGGTGTGAAAGTAACAAAGGTGTTCACTTACTTCTGGACTGTCTCTGCGCTCATCAAAACGTTCTCGGTGTCTATCATCACCCCATCGTCGGTCATAATCCCTCTCCACATCTCTACTTCGTCTTTCATGCCAGTCTATATCATCTCTCCTCCCATCTGAACCATATCTTCCACTACGTTCACCTCGACTGAGCCTGAAAAAGAAACATAAAAACAGATTGCCAGTGACATAAACGTATGAAACTGTTAAATATGTGCCATTACATTGGATCACGTTTATTTTACCTTTTATCAGTTCCCATGGTTTAGTGTAGAGGACACACGTTTGATCTATGGACTCTGTGGAAAAAAAACAAATGAATTTCAGCCACTGAGTAACTATTAAAAATAGTTGTTATATTGATAGACATCAACAGATTGATGCTTTTAGATGCATTGTTTTTACTTTGTGTAGCTACATTTGGTCACAAAGCTGATTTGTCATGAACATCTTTTAATTTTAACCCACAGAAACAAAATACAATAACAATAACGATACCTACAACTACTACATAGCTACACTTTCGCAGTGACCGCATTGCTCAAAAAAACTGCAATTTTTATGTTAGCGTTACATGCCTTTAACATATGGAGGGCTGCGGTCAAAGGTAGGGATATCACGGGCCTAACCGAAAACGACTGATAGAAAACCACACAGCGCTAGGCTGTTTTGGGTGGTGGTCACCTTCAGCTAAAATGTCTGGTCTAATGGTCGTTTAACGTTGAGTAAATTGTTTTTCAATGCGAGACAAGCCCTAGCCCTTTGCTAACACAGCAACAAGCAGGCCACTTTAGCTATGTGCGAATGACGTTAGCTTTAACGTTTGATGGATACTGTATGGACCGTCAATAACTAAGCTTACGTTAGCCGAGCGAAGACATACAAGCCCGCCTCTTTCGTGTTACATACCGTTTTAATATCACAGCTTGCCAGCTCTGGAAATGACGGGATAATAGAGGCTTTCTAGAAGGGTTTTTTTTTTCTCCCCCCAGTTCTTCCGGTCTGGCAGCAGGAGAATATTCTTCTTTTTTTGATAAGACTTTTGGCAAAAAGGTGCTCATTGCTGCCACCCATTGATCAGGATGATTTACAGTTGGGGGTCATCACAGTGGACAAAGAAATAAACAGGAATATACTGTATTAAGTAAGTATAACAGGATTGACCTTTTTCTTGACCTTGTTTTGGGCTACATTGTGGTATAACTCTGTATTATCAGAACCAGAATCGTCTTTATTGGGCAAATATGTGCTCAAGGAATTTGACTTTGTTGCTCTAAACATCCTTACACACAGTTTCAAAAACATCTTTCACATGATAGACAGAAAGAGACATACAGCTAAAAACAAGGACAACAGGGCTGAACAAAGACAGGTAAACATAAATAGATAACTATTATGTACATACAAGTAGCATGAAAAAATAAATAAGAATCAACAATGAACAACAACATACAATGTCTATATACATGTCAAGCCGTTTGTGTTAATTGTAAACAAGAATACAACAGTGCCAAGGTGCAATAATGAATAATGCAATAGGTTACATTATATGTATGAAGTAGGTGGTTATGTACAGCATATGCATTTATATGTGTCTAAATACAATATATATAGTGTGCTCAGATTTATGTTTTACAATGATGATGATGTTACATGTTAGAGGACAATGTGTATTTAAACTGAAAACTATATAATTTATGATGGTGTGGGGAAAAATCTATACAGTACTTACATACGGTAAAAAAAATATATATCGGCTTAGTACAAATTGTGCAATATGTACATATTATCAATTTCTGTCAAATGTAAATCCAAGCGACTCATTAATAGATAGATGTGTATATGTACAAGAATGTATTTAAATAAACCACCGACTATACAGTATATATATATAAAGTAATTTATGACATATTCCATGCCATCCATGGAATTAATATTATTCCAGTACTATTTGCACTTCCATGCACCCTTGCAGGGAATTATCTGTTATCACATATAAACAGCTACTGACATGTTTCTATTTTCCACTGATCTTACTGGTTGTTTTAAAACGAAACATCCCTTTAGCCCCTGCATTGTTATTATCTATCATTCCTGCTCTGCATGTTTATCTACCTCGTTATTACCTTTAATTCCTAAATGGGTATCTATGAAGCTCTAATAAAGATGCTTTGATTTTTAGACAAATGTCTTAACTTCAAACAAAAATGCTGTTAAACTTTCTCTTTGGTTCATATTTAGGAACAATAAAATAAATTGGCTATCCGTCTTGTCTTTGGCTGCCTACTAGTAAATGACATACATATTATATTCTCATATCTATATTATCAATGTTATCAGCTTATTGTTTGCAAGTACATTTACTCATAAGATCAACACAATAGATGATTCTTTTCTTTCTCTTTTTTTTTTTTTGAACGAGTGCCGCCTTTTTTTCCCCCCTGTCTTAGTTTTTGGGGAAGACAGGCGCGAACTCTTTGCTGTTCGCCCCGGCCACAACTGTCATGGACCACAGGCTTTCACACTTTGACCACCACTGGCTGGGGGACACAGGCTGGCCCGGCCAGACACTTCCTGCATCACCGCGGGGTGGCGCTGCAGTCCCAGGGAGCGAGATGCGGATGAGCTGCAGAAGCAGACATCAGCTCTCATCCTCAGAGTCATTACCACGACGCAATGGCCGCGGCAGTGGATACGAACTGTTAAAGATTGCTTAATTCGTTTAACTGTCCCACACTGCGCATGATTTGCGTCTCTCGCAGCTGGAGAAAACGCTGCAAGTGGTGGTCAGTGCGCCAAGACGACTCGCCAGCTCCCACCAACTGTGACCCGGACACCACCAGGAAGAAGGTAGCCAGCTGGCTAACGTTAACATTGACGAACCACAACCGTTAGCTATGTTATTCTGTCGTAGTTTCATACACCGTAGTTTCTGTTTTATTAAATAACAGATTATTTCCACTTTCTAAAGTAGAGCCTGGGGTAGTTCGTTAGCTTGACACCTATAATTAACGTTACCTTAATGACGCTGGCTAGCTAGCTAACTGGACTGACAGCCCATCCCTATGTAGTTTTGAGGCTCAATCGTTGCTTGACATAAATCTTCTTGGTAATTTACCAAACTTACTGAAAACAGGCCTCACATTACTTGGAACGTTACCTCAGTATTTTGGGCGAATAAAAGCCGTGTTAAAATTGCCTGTTACCTGCTGAAAGTATGTCTCTTACGCTGGCTTTGCTGTGTCTTTGACTCTTCAGTTTAGCTATTAGGCTGAATGGCGGAGCCGGAGCTTCTGCTGGACTCCAATATTCGACTCTGGGTGGTGTTGCCCATTGTCTTCATCACCTTTCTCGTTGGGGTGATACGGCATTATGTTTCTATTCTTCTTCAGAGCGAGAAGAAGTTGACGTTAGAGCAGGTTTCTGACAGGTACGTAAGTTATAATTGTGAGCTGGAATCACGTTTGAAAAAATAGAAAATTGAAATTTGAATCTGTTAATTTGAATCTGTTTTCCCATCTCCCGATCCAGCCAGGTTCTTATTCGGAGCAGAATACTCAGAGAAAATGGAAAATACATTCCCAAACAGGTAAGGATTTTTTTTTAAATTTGCATTGTTTTCACACGTTATTCTCTTAAATTAGTTCTCCTATTCACTTGCCAACTCATGCAAAATATTGTCTGAAATATACAAAATCCAACATAAAACCACTGGTCTTTGTATTTGTCACAACTACAGTGTGTAAGGCAGTGTTATTGAAGATCTGTCTTTCTTTTAGTCCTTTTTGATGAGGAAGTTCTACTTCAATAATCAAGAAGATGGATTTTTTAAGAAGACCAAAAGGAAGGTTGTTCCACCCTCTCCAATGACAGGTAATCCTTTTAAGTAAAGTACTTGATGCAATCTTCAGTACCGTAATCCACAGTGAAGTCTCATACAGAAACTCTCGTTAAATTCAGATAGGTTATTAGAACAATTCGATATATTGGCAGTATTCCAATGTAAGTCTTATCGTATATGGCCGAAATGCTACCCATTGGCAATCTCAAAACAGAATGGAATAACAGAATTTCAAAGCATTACTTCAGGAGTAGGAGTGTTTCTTCTCCTATATCATCTTGTCATTGCTGGCATTCTTTTTTGTCACACCTTAATTATAAAAATTATGTCCAGGGCAGATAAAAGAATTGTCCTACTATTAAACCAACCTGTATGAATAAAAAAACTAGAGCATTTAACATAAGACTGAAACCCGGGAACAGGAATACAGGATGCTAGGATACATACTGCAGATATGGTCCATCAACTTGACAGCCTCTCTCTCTCATTGAGTGTAAACCAGTTGGTCTTGCTAGTATAAACGAAAGTGTCCATGAATACATGTCCAGCTCTTTGGTGTTTTGTGCTTTATGTCTGTATTTTCCACAAAATACTGTTAATCTGACACATTCACATTTGTATAGAGCAGCAAACTCTGTTATTAACTATAATAAAACAAACCTACAGGAGTTCTTGAGTGAATTTGTTGCTCATTGCATCTTTTCACAGATCCCAGCATGCTGACGGACATGATGAAAGGCAATGTCACCAATGTGCTTCCCATGATCCTCATTGGAGGCTGGATCAACTGGACCTTTTCAGGATTTGTAACAAGTAATGATCTCACTCCCTTGCAGATCTTGCAGCTTATCGTGCAGAATTTGGCATGCACAAAAATAACTTTGAGTTTGTGTTGCTACCGGATATGAACCAAGATATGGTTCATGCGGAAATTCTACACTGAGTTTTTTTCTGCACTCTCTTTCACACAGCTAAGGTTCCCTTCCCTCTCACTCTGCGCTTCAAGCCCATGTTGCAGCAAGGAATAGAGCTGCTCTCATTGGATGCTTCCTGGTAAATTAATATAACAAGATCTATCAAGAGACACTGTATTAGTCATTATTTATTAATTTCAGAATATTAGTGTGTGACCTTGTGATTTGTTCTGTTTGTTTCTGTGCGCATTTACCATCTAGGGTGAGCTCAGCGTCGTGGTACTTCCTGAATGTCTTTGGACTACGAAGCATGTACTCGTTAATTCTAGGCCAGGATAATGGTAATTTTAGCAAATTTTAAGATGATCTTGAGTATTTTGTTGCATCAAATTGTAAAGTTTGATAACATGAGAATGTTTTATGCTGAATCTCAGAAGGTTCAGCAGTAATAGCTACCCTGTCACATTATAAGTAGTTATTTGATTCATTCTCAATAATATTGTTCAATTGTTGCATTTCCCAAAGGTGCAGATCAGTCGAGGATTATGCAGGAGCAAATGAGTGGTGCCGCCATGGCCATGCCTGCAGATACAAATAAAGCTTTCAAGGTATATAGTAGTGTCAGCGTAATTAGTTAATGATAATATGATTTGCTCAGTTGTTCATGTGATATTTATCCTTGATTTCAGGCTGAATGGGAGGCACTGGAACTGACTGACCATCAGTGGGCGCTGGAGAGTGTGGAGGAGGATCTGATGAGCAGGGAGCTTGACTTTGATGGCATGTTTAACAAGGAGCTGCCAAGTGGTATCTTCTGATGGCCTGGTCACTTCTACTTGGAGCCTTCAATTTGAATTTTGATCATTGCAGGGATTTGTTTTTGGTTAAAGACAGAGAAGGGACAAATCCCTTTATGTTATGACAAGTTTACATTCACTTATTTGTGGTCCTTGTATCTTCACATGTATTACCTTTTCATTCCTGTCCATAAAATATCTGATATGACTTAAAATACACTGGTTCTGCTGCTGTCTCATGCATTCTGTAAAGCATCGCTTTGTTTTTTCACCTTTGAGACAATGAGATGTTTGGGAGAAATTAAGTGGCTTTTTGCTTATTGAAATGCATTATTATTAGCTTCCAACTGTATGCCATCGTAATGCCATTAGGTAATAGAATGTGAACTACCTAGTTTTTTTTTCTTATGTCATACACAGCTGGATTAGCTGACTCAATTTTTACATATATTGTTATGTTTAAGAAGTAAGATACAATACTATTTTAAAGGTCTGAATTATGTTTAATGAAACTATAACAATCTTGAAAAATTCTTTTGTTAGATCATAGATGGAGCCGTTCTGTGTCAGCTGCCCTAAAGTTGGAAGTAGACCCAGAACGGATTAGTTGGTGGCAGAGAATCTGTTTGTGTGGTTTAAATATTGTTTTTAAAGTATGTAGACTGTTTAATTTTGTAATGTAACTCCCCTGTGTTTTGTACAGTATAAAGCCTGTTTTGACTAAATACTCGGTGTTATTTGTTTTAATGCACCATAATATCTAATTTTGTGTGTGTGTGCGTGCATGTCAGTGTTAGTGTTGAGGTTTTTGTTGATTTCCCCAGAAGATGCTGTGGGGTCACAACAATACACGGATGTTTCTGTAGAGAAGACCTTATAGTATACTGTTGGTTAGCACTACTTTAGCATTTTCACTGGCTGCTTTGGCGGTGGTAATGACAGAAGAGTCACACGGAGCGGCATCAGCAGCTCGGATCTACTGTGTACCGACCGTAGAGGAAGAACGTTTCCCATGAGCAGCGCCGCTCTGAAGCTCGCCCAAGTGCGTCTCTTCCATCCGCGCGTTCACGATACCGGCACACTCGCTGCATGATGGCCGAGGGAGGCGGACCCGAGTCGGGTGGCGCGGCAGACTCCGACTCGGAGCCGGTAGCCGCACAAATGCCAACCCCTTCAACCGAAAGTCAAAAACAGACTATTGGGTCGCTTTTGAAAACAACTCTAAGAAAGGGCGACGAATGGTAAGAATCTGCAACGGCCAATCTTACTTGGGTGTTTCAGCTAGCGTTAGCTATCTGACATTAGCTAGTGAGGAACAGGAAATGCTAGCATGCTAAAGCTGGCAAGCTATCGACACCGATGCTTCCAAGTCTGAAAACGGAAGCTGCGGTGATACTGATATTTTGGCCAGCTAATGTTTAGCAACTTAGCAGGCTAGTTGCTAACTCGACTAGTTCCAGTCCGGCTCTATTTCTCTGTTAGGACTGGTGCCTGTAGTAACATCTATCCACGTTGGTCGTAAACAACCAAACTAACATGTCTTACTAAAGTAGCCCATCTTTACTGTACTTTAACGTTAATGCCTGACGTTGACTGATGTTGTAGCTAGTCGGCTGGTAGGAAAGGCCCTGGA
Source organism: Xiphias gladius (assembly GCF_016859285.1). NCBI lineage: Eukaryota > Metazoa > Chordata > Actinopteri > Istiophoriformes > Xiphiidae > Xiphias > Xiphias gladius. The sequence continues at coordinate 17,637,931 of NC_053420.1, read as the reverse complement.
TTTAAGTGGTGGATTCGCCTGCCGGTCAGACCGACTCGTTACTAGATTAGTGATCAGGAATAGGGCCCGATGACAGGAATATTATGGGGTGGCGTTATCTGCTTGTTGTGACATGCCAGTCAAATTTGTTTGACGTGTTTCTTAATTGGCCAGCAACCTGTGTTAGCTAACACTGTTTCAGATCAAAGACCATCTCGGCCTGGGCAAAATGCAGCCAGATGTATTTAAGAGACTTTACCTCAGCAAATATATATTACAACAGAGAAATGTCAGATTAGCAATTAACATTTCAACTGCATTCTTTGTTGATAGAAAGGGGCATCAAGGGAAGAACCGGCCACGGTTATTATCTCTGTCAACAACTATATACTCACCTAACATTTTCAAATGGTTGTGGAAAGTAGTCAGGCACCGCTTACAGATAATGTCTCATTATACTGAAGTTAAAAATGAACTACCACCAGATAGTATTCAGGCTAAAATTTGTTTTTCCACAAGCACACTAACATTGTTGCATAGGTTGGGGAAATTAACCTCAAGTTAAAGGGCAAAGATTATACACCTTACTTTGACCGAGACATCTCCAATTTTGTGGCTTTGGCATAAATTGTGACAGTAAAATGACCCAACATTTTACTGTGTGAATACTTGCTAAAAAGCCTATTAACTAAAGAAGATTCTCGCTTGTGATTAGATTAAGTCAAACTAGCTTGCTGTTACTATATCTGCAAATGCCATGGCAGTTTGATGTTGCATAATGCTCTGGGTTGGCATAAGCGTGAGAGCAGTCTCTCTTGAAATACCATGCATTTTATCACATTTGACCTGTTGATATCCCGAATATATCAGGTGACCAAAAAATCCTTCATGAAATATAAATGTTAAAGTGTCAGGACAAATAATCAAAGTATGATATGTTTGTAATTCACTATTACCAACCAATTTGTTTTAGGTATCTAATAGACAGCCGGTGGTTCAAACAGTGGAAGAAGTATGTGGGATTTGACAGCTGGGATATGTACAATGTTGGAGAACGTAGCCTCTATCCAGGCCCAATTGATAACTCTGGGCTGTTCTCAGGTAAAACTGTAATTTTTAAAGAATATTGGGCGTTAATTTTGATAACTGTTGAGAACAACACCAATTCCACATGTACATTAAAAGAACTGTTTTTTTCAGCCTGTGGTCATCATTTTATTTATTTTTTCATAAAGACCAGGAGACTCAGGCCCTGAAAGAGCACCTTATAGATGAGTTGGACTATGTCCTTGTACCCACTGAGGCATGGAATAAGCTTGTCAGCTGGTACGGCTGCCTTGAGGGTCAGAGACCCATCGTCAGGAAGGTAATGCTGTTGAATATATTTTTCATTTCAACCATTCACTTATGGATGGGGCTCCTAAATGTCTTCTTTCTTCTCTAGGTGGTTGAACATGGCATGTTTGTAAAGCACTGTAAGGTGGAGGTCTATCTGCTGGAGCTGAATTTGTGTGAGAATGACAACATGGACAATGTGGTCACACGTCATTTCAGTAAAGCTGATACTATAGGTGAGGGTTTACATGAATGGCCAATAAAGTCAACTTTGCTTTGAATAAAAGCAAATAGATGGCGACCTACACACTGGGAATTTCTATACAGTGTCATTCATTTAATGTGTTTTGTGTCAAAAATACGCAGGAAAGATAATAAGCAAGTCTTGCAAATCCCTTTTTCCCAGATACGATAGAGAAGGAGATGAGGACACTGTTCAATATCCCATCAGAGAAGGAGACGCGGCTCTGGAACAAATACATGAGCAACACCTATGAGCAGCTGAACAAGCCAGACAGCACTGTACAGGATGCTGGTCTCTTCCAGGGGCAGGTAGAGTAGAGCTTTGTTATTCAAATAACCTTCAGATCACTGATAGACTTTCTTCCTTATTTCTTTGAAAGAACACCACACCCTAGTAACATACTGGCGCTCACTGTGCATACATAATTAATTTACAGGCATTTTACAAAGTAACAGGAGTCTAATGTAATATAATACATTAGCCCCACAATAAAATGCATATATATAGTTAAGGTTATGATATGCAGTTCTTGTTGAGACTGTGCAGGACAGGTTACGGTTCAACTGTATTGTAATTTTTGACACTTATGATGGTGTTGTATTGCAAGGATAATGTAAGGTATGATATATATTTAGTGTTTTCTTTACATGAATTGGGGCGTGAACTGGGTGTAGGAAACGGAGAGATATCTTAACACATAAAGCACATGTAGTATGTATTGGAAGGACATTGTATTGGCTAGCATTTATATACATGCCATGCCCACCCCCTTTATTTTATAGTCAGGAGCTGCATTGACGAAGGCATGAAACAAAGTCTTTATTTACCCCAGCAGATATTGTACTCCAAATCTGTCCTGACAAAAGTAAATTAGAGGTCAATACAGTTTCTTAGAATAAAAAAAGTCAAAAATTGTTTAATTACATGTCAAAGTGCAGTTGATGTACCTACCTGCAGCTGCCGAAGCTTGGTAGCATTCCGCACATGTATAGTATTAAATTCAAGCTTGGGATGTGATAGCACATGAAGGTCAATTATGGCAGTTTAGCTCTCATTCAGCTTGTTTTCCCACAGGTGCTAGTGATTGAGCGCAAGAATGAGGATGGTACGTGGCCCAGACAAGCCTCCCATCCCAAGTAAGCAACAACTTTGTGTTTTTTTTTTTTTTTTTTTAATATTCAGAAAAAAAGGTGCATTGTATCCTAAGTTTACACATTGAGAATTTGAAGTAATTTATAGAAATGTGCTTTTCTGAAACATGCTTTTGCTTCTCCTTACTAGATCCAGTACAACCCCATCCAGGAATTTCACTACCTCCCCAAAACTCTCCTCTAACTCATCAGCCAGTATCTCCTCAACAGTAGCCAATGGAGACAGCAGCTGTAGCCCTGGATACACACTCAACAACAGCACCTCATCCGGCAACAGGCAAGATTTCTTTTCTCTGACCACCCATCCCAAAATTTCACTGTCTCCCTCATTTTTATTTTTTTTAATATTTGCCTATGTTGTTTAGTAAATTTGGGCATACATTTCTTTTGTCTTGCATGTGTTTTGTTTGCTTTCAAGTGCAAATTGTGTGTCACCCAGAAAACCAGTGCATTTGAACAACCATTTCAAAGCAGGCTGGTATCTGATACTGTAAATAAATAAATTAGGGTGCCGTATCAGCATAGTTTTAATCATATATCGCATGGTGAGGAATACATAATGAAATAACAAGGTGTTACTGTACTGTGGATTCATGGGTCCATTACAGCACTTACTTAAAAAAGCATTATGTCCTTAATGTGCGGCATTTGCTGTTTATGAAGATCACTGCTGCTCAGAGCTTAAATAGGATTACTGAGGAGTTGATTAACTGTTTTGTCTAGGGGTGCATTTTATTTGGAAAAGGATATACACTTAATTAAAAGTCTATTTAGTACATGGAGCTATATCCAGTACCTTAGTGTATTCCACTTCACGGTTACTTTTGAGACTGTAGACAGATTACGTTTTATTGGAAGATTTTCATTATACTTTGTCCGCCCCTATTTATAGATGTTAGCAAAAACATAATATAATATAGTTCGTAAAGGGTAGGCTTCACTGCAGGGCTGTTGTATTGGATAGCATTAGATATAGTTACTCTGGAACCAGAGGTCACAGTGAAATTAGTCAGTATGAAGAATAGTTTTCAAAAACTTTTTCAGTGTTCTTGGACATAATAACAAATGTAGTATACAGAGAAAGACTTGGGCTCACACTTGAGTCAGGCATAAGGTTTGTCACACTACTAGTGTATCCAGGCACAGGGCATACAATTCTAATGGGAAATAAGATAAAACTGCAGAACTGACTTAGGGAATTCAGCGCTGAATTCACTTTTAACTGCAGTCCAAGTATTAAAGTACCATAACTCGTTTTCTGCTGAATATTGGTGTGTGCGCATGTGTTTGTACATGTGTGCGTGCTATAGACACAGACACAGACACAGACATTAAACAGAAAATAACAATAACTTTGAAGGAATTTGCATATGTTGTTGAGACGTTATTTGATTAGACAAAAAGCAAATCTGTCATTTAATGTTTTATGGGTATATAGTACTTCAAGATTTGCATGACTGTATGTGCCAGTTTATAAAATGAGAGTAAGAATGTGGTGATGATAATCTTCAGCTGAAGGTGGTATCAGTGGTTGACAGTTCCTAGAGGTATGCATGATAACTGGTTAATTTGTTCTATCCAAGTGACGTTTTGTTTGAGTTAATCTAATATTGTATGTAACACATTTGACTCCCATGTTTAAACATATGCCTGAAGTATGTGCTTCATCACATTACAGTGGCTACAAGAGCTCAACAGTAACATATCTGTCTTCCAACAGATTGGGGGGCTACAATTCATACAGCTCCTCCTACAACTACAGAGAGTCACAGTCGCAGCCTGGCCTGTGTGGTCTCAGTAATTTGGGCAACACATGCTTCATGAACTCTGCCCTCCAGGTAAAACACAATGCTACAATTCGATTCAGACAGAGACAGCTATCATGTTTTTGGGTATTATGTTCACATAATCCACACTTTTCTCTTCTCTTCCTCCAGTGCCTGAGCAATGCATCTCCTCTCACAGAGTACTTCCTCAATGACCAGTATGAGGCAGAGATTAACCGAGAGAATCCCCTGGGAATGAGGGGTGAGATAGCTGAAGCCTATGCTGATCTAGTAAAGCAGATGTGGCTGAGCCGCAGCAGCTATGTGGCCCCACGTACCTTCAAAGTGAGTTGTGTCAGATAAGCCTATCTCAAGTGACTGTATACTGACTGAGAAATATCCAGTCATAATCTTAAAGCGGTAGACAAAGTTAATAAAATTAACCTTTAAATTTTCAGACCCAGGTCGGACGCTTTGCCCCCCAGTTTTCAGGCTACCAGCAGCAGGACTCGCAGGAGCTGTTGGCCTTTTTGCTGGACGGGCTCCATGAAGATCTGAACCGTGTCAAGAAGAAGCCTTATCTGGCCCTGAGGGATGCAGAGGGCCGTCCAGATGAGGTATAGCGCAAACCCGATACTCGCATGATACTGATTTTCAAACCGTGGACTTTTTGTGGTATACTTTTTCAGGAGCATTTTGTATCCAAAAAAGGTAAATAAAAACTTAATTTAAAGGCTCAGTCTGCCGGAATATGATACCACTTAAATATCGATATTCAAGGCAATCCTGGCTTTGTAGTGTTTTGATTTAGGAAAATGAAATCGAGAGATTGTCTGAGCTCCAAGGACTGCTAGTCTGTAACAGCCGGACATGGCATAGGAATTTTTTTTGAAGCTCCACATTGTGTGCTTTGTTTTACACTGTTTTATAGTAACATAAGAACAAAAAGGTTTGAAGAATTTCTTTACAGTATCAAGTTGTACACTAGCCTCATCTTTTGAGTTTTTAAAATGGTATCTAATGAAAGTTTTTCTCTGTTGGCTGTGCAATTACAGATTGTTGCCAAGGAAGCCTGGACAAACCACCGCTTGCGCAATGATTCTATTATAGTTGATATTTTCCACGGCCTCTTCAAATCCACTTTGGTGTGCCCGGAGTGCTCCAAGGTGTCTGTCACCTTTGACCCGTTCTGCTACCTCACACTGCCTCTGCCCATGAAAAAGGACCGTACCATGGAGGTTTTCCTGGTGCGATCCGACCCCCAGTCTAGACCCACACAGGTGAGTTGGAATTATGATCCAGGGTTTTGGCTCTAGACTTGAACAACTGCAGTTAAACTAATACTAATTAATACCAACTAACTAATGCTAGCACTCTAGTTTTTAAAAATAGTTTTTTTTGTACTTACAATTCTTGGATTACTAAAAGCTCAAGCATTTAACAAAGTGACTGACAGTGATCATGATAATTTTTTTTGTTTGTTTGGCAGTATCGAGTGGTGGTCCCCAAACTGGGTACAGTGACAGACCTGTGCAGCGCCTTGTCCAAACTCTGTGGAATCCCTCCAGAAAATGTTAGAACTTATTTCTTTTACACCAACAGAATGAAGTGAAGGGTTCTTTACACTCCCAGCTCGACTTTTTTGTTGTTGTTTGTTTTAGGTTGAAATGGAAATAGTTAGTGCTAACTTTACAATTCACTCATCCTTCTAGATGGTGGTGGCGGATGTTTACAATCACAGGTTCCATAAAATTTATAGACGGGATGATGGCCTCAACCAAATCATGGAAAAAGATGACATCTTTGTGTAAGTCTTGTTGTTGACCAAAAGATGAGATGTCTGGAGTTAGTCACCCCGGTGACTAACTGTTAATATGTGTGCGTAATGTATGTGTTAATGCTCTTTGCAGGTATGAGGTACAGGAGGAGGACAGTGAGAGGATGAACCTGCCTGTATATTTCAGGGAGCGCCACTCCAAGCATGCTGGAAGCTCCACAAGCACCATGCTATTTGGCCAGCCTTTACTCATCACTGTGCCCAGACACAACCTCATAGCAGATGTTCTATATGACAAGATCCTTGAGAGGATTGGGTAAGAACCTACTTTGCGGGTAACAAGGAATGACACCACATTACAGTATAGTGACCGTGTGTATTAGTGAATTATCCCATCTTTGGTTTAGGCTGCTGCCTTGTTAAATAATCTTTGCTTGTCCCCCCATGTAGACGCTATGTAAAACACTCCCAGAGCCCCAGCAGTGAAAGCAGGGCCTCAGCCTCAGCCACCTTTGCCAGCTGCAGCCAGGCTCCTGAATGTTCCACATCGTCTAGTCTCAATGCGGGCCTGGGTGGCTGTGGCAGCCCCTTATCAGACGGAGCCTCCTGCAGTGCCAGCTCTAGTAACGGCAGCAACCACTCAGGGACCTGCAATGCAACTAATGGGCTATATGATGGTAATTATCTGATGGTTATCTGTCACCAAATTTAAAGTAATGTAAAGGAAAACACTCATCAGAAAGCCATTATCCTTCAGAATACTTTTTTTATATTGATGTTAACCAAGAATACTACAAAATTTAGCCATGAAATAAAAATCAAAAGTGATGAGATTTCGAGTTGTTTGTTCAGGTGAAGAGGAGGCTATGGACCACCAGGTGAGCCCAGAGCCGGAGAATGGCCAGTCCGAGGAGGAGGAAGAGGAGACCTCTGACTTGGAAAATGGGTCTAAAGGAGAGACAGCCAAGCTGTGTTGTTCGCCAGCCAAGCTCTTCACTTTCAGCATAGTCAACTCTTACGGAACAGCCAACATCAGCCCACTGCCTTGTGATGGAAATGTCCTAAAACTTAATCGTCAGTGTTAATTTTGTAAACTTACGATTGCATCCATAGTTTTACTTTTCATAGCCACTTCGCATTGACACAGCTTCTCCCACCTCCTTCCTCTGCAGCACATTCCACAGTGGCAATTGACTGGGACACAGAGTCAAAGAAACTGTGTTATGATGAACAGGAAGCAGAGGTCAGTGGGTTAATATTCATCAGGCAGATCTGTCACAGAATATGCAACCAGTCTATTTATACTTGTGTAAATATTGCGTGCAGGCCTATGAGAAGCACGAGAGCATGCTCCAACCCCAAAAAAAGAAAGCCACTGTGGCTCTGAGGGAGTGCATTGAGCTCTTTACAACCATGGAGACACTTGGAGAACACGATCCATGGTAAGGGTTTACAACTACAGCCTAATTCAGTCTCAAACACCTTTTTTTTTTTTTTTTTTTTTAAACCACCATTGTCATATAAACCTAATCTTTCTTATGCAGGTATTGTCCCACATGTAAGAAACACCAACAGGCCACAAAAAAGTTTGACTTGTGGTCCCTGCCTCGCATTCTGGTAGTTCACCTGAAGCGTTTCTCCTACAACCGGTGTTGGAGGGACAAGCTGGACACAGTGGTGGACTTTCCCATCAGGTATGCAGGCAGGATTTCTCATTTACCTTATCATCAAAGGGGTAGAGACAGTTGGCATGGACTCCAAACTCTTGTCATTCAATGGCATCCTCAGAAACAAGTGTTCATTCACAGGTTTCTCAATATGTAAAGGTGTTTTACTGCATCGAACAGTAAAGGAAAATACATAAATGAAGCATGTATCGTTACAACTTTTGTAGTCATACATTTGAACAAAAAATTCACATCTTGTGACAAAATGAGCTGCTGTTGCAAATTATTTCACTTAGTTTTGAGCATAATGTTTGTCATTTGAAGATTGTGCAAAAGCAACTCAGAAATTCTGCAGCATCTGTGGGACTTTTACAGTAGAGGGAGCTGTAGTCTGAAACTCACAGAAGACACTTATTGGAGGTCTGAACTAGGAAATATTTATTTTACTGTACTGAGAACTTACCTCATACTCCAAAGAACAATTTGACCTGTGTTCTCGCTGTTGTTATCTGTTGTTGTGTAACTGATACTGCTTTCAATAGTATCCTTTCAACTCTGTATGTTCTTTGGTTGGCACAGTACAAACTTTCCTTTGTTTTAAAATGGAGAAGTTGCCTCATAATTATGTGGCCCAACAGCTACTTGTCTCACTCTTACCACTGTGTGTGCAGCACATATTGACTTCTGTTGAGGGACTTGATCCACCAGAAAACCAGGAAACAGATAAACACGTTACTGAATTCTCGCTTTAAAAAGGCTGACTCATGCTTACTAAGCATGGCTTAGGCCCATATCCTGTGTCCTTTATTTAAGTGTGACTCTTAAGGAATTTACTGTTTATATATTTTTGTTTACACTCAGTCTGTTTTACAACTCAGTTCCAGTGTAGTGGCAATGCCATTTTAGTCCCCTGTGATTAATGGTATTTTCTTTGTCAGGGATCTGAACATGTCCGAGTTTGTGTGTGACCCTAAGGCCAGCCCTTACATATATGACCTCATTGCCGTGTCAAACCACTATGGAGGAATGGGAGGGGGTCACTGTAAGTCACTGTTCATTTTTCCCCTCTTCCCTCTGTCTTCTTAATCGCTTAAATAGCAGTTAATTTTCTTCTGGGGCAGAAAGCACAGGTCAATTTCACTCCACATCAAAATGTCATAAAGACCTGTTAATAACTTTTTTTAACGTAAACCCTTTTATTGTCAGATGGAACTCACTAGTTCTTGTCCCAACATAGTTTTGTTGAATCTTCAAACATGCACACGGTGCGTGTCAACAGATGGGGTGCTGAACCACAACTTTGTCTCCATGGGGACTGTAATTGATTAAATTCTAATATGGCAAAGTGCTTCAAGCATCATTGTTCTTTGTGGACTCAATGACTGTTTTTCTTTTTTTTTTTTTTTTTACTCAGACCATTCATAGTGAACTAGTCTGATTTAGTTTTTTTTTTTTTCCTTTATCTCTTCCTGGGTAAACAAATGGCCTGAATTAGCTGTGTGTTAACACTTCCTTCTGTCTTACAGACACAGCTTATGGCAAGAATAAAGTGGATGGAAAGTGGTATTACTTTGATGACAGTAGTGTCTCATCTGCCTCAGAGGACCAGATTGTGGTGAGTTTTGACTCTGAAATGTTCAAGAATCTATTGATCCTATAGTTGTATACCCTCAGAGATGCAGTATTTGTGGTTTTTATCCAGTGACTAATGCTTGAATGAGAAGTCCTCAGCCTTCTCGGCTTTCTGTCCTCGGTGTCAAGTGTCCCTGTTTTTGTAGGGTAATCCTATCCTTGTCCACCCTTTGCAGACTAAAGCAGCCTACGTGCTGTTCTATCAGCGCAGAGACGAGGAAACCCCCTCCAAACCTCAGCCTTCGGCCTCGCTGGGAGGAGCCCCTGAAGCAGCCGACGACCACATGGACACAAACTGAGGAGCCCTGACGCGAAGGGACACGCACTGAAATGCATACAGCAAATAGAGACACTTGGATGCACACACAAAGCTACTTTAGTGACAGAGGGCTCCACAGACTTAACGTCATTAACCTACCTTTCCCGTATTTTATTTGATTTTTGTCTTGTATTTTGTTAACTAGAGCCAACAGCCTTGTCAGAAGAGTGACCTGAGAGACTTCCTCACTGCAGCGGGTGGCCTACTGATTTCTGAACATAGTTTACTATTCTGGAACTAAGAGTAATATAAATGGATATAGATCCTCTCACTGGATGAACAGAATGTTAGAAGTGCCCTCAAATGCATAGATTAACAAATGTTTCTGTTGCCCACAACAACAGTCAGAAATATATATAAAAAAAAAGCCAAAATGCACATCTTCTTTCAACCAAAGCGTTTCCAAGTTATTTATGTTAAAATGTACCAACTGTTGAGACATTAGCAAGATAACTGGCATTTTGCCTAGATTTATCTCTAATAATCCTGCTGTGCTGACGCAAATGCAAACTCTAACAGTGTGATGCGCACAGAGAAAAATACATGCCATGCTTGTTGAGAGAATTTCTGTGACCTTATGCCACCTGTGTAGAGTGGATTACTGATGGGGATCCTGCTGCTGCGGTTGTGCTCCCAGCCTGCAGGGTCTGTGTTGTCTAAACCACAAAGGGGATGTCTCGTTTAAAGGTTTTAAACATCTGGGTCTTGACATGAGTTGTGGCAGAAGCTGTTTTTTTTCGGCCTTGCTCTTGATCAGCCATCATTTTTTATTATTTGACGCACAGCATGGGGCTCTGCTGTCTCTAAAACTTGTGAGAGGAGTCTTACCCTGCTAACAATTTTTATTTTCCTTTTTTGTAATCACGATGCAAAAGCGGCCTTTTGATTCCTGCAACCTGACTAAAAAGGAGGCACTTTGAATTCTCCATGAGTACTTTATCTACCTGCTTCTGGTGTATCTAGACATTACAGAATTGTATGGTTTGGCCTTAGCATTAAGCATTATGGTCTGTCATACACTTCCAGATCATTTTAATGTGTCTTTTAAGCATATTTTGATTGCTGCCTGATTGGACCCCTAGCTCACCTGCAATGGCTTGTCCTTATTAGTCTTGTACATTAATGCAGCTCTGTATTGAAATGGCTATGTTATTTGATATCTTCAAAGCACACTGAGTGAAGCAAAATAAACTAGTACAAAAGTGGTGCTTTATTCATGAAACTTGAACTTGCTCCTAGTCATGAGGAACAATCTACATCTGTCATCAGATTGGGGCATGACAGCAGTAACTTAATGCCATTTTGAGCCAATTGTTTTTCCTTGCAGCGATCTTAATACACTACTTGGCTGTGAAGTAAAATACAATTGAATTGTTTCTGGTAATATAAGAAACAATCTCTTTGTTTTACCATAATGTAGTCTTTATAGACAAAATTATCCCAATTACACCAAGCACAGTTATAACAAGTGTCTTGAATGTGATCAACTGAGTATAAAATAGAATACATTTACTCATACTCAGTATCAAAGGTCTAGTGAAACCAGTTGGCTGGTATTAATAATGGATCTAGCTCTTGTTCTGTGGCATAAACTCTGGACTTTGTTGCATAACAGCATGTTGACATGTGGGGCGTCCAATTGCCCCTTATTGCTGGTTGGTCCTGCCATCATTATTTTGTTCAGAGATGACTCCCTAAATAATTATTTATGCCTATGACTAGAGAAGCTTTACATCTGTAATCCTAGACACTTGGTTGAAAATACAATTCAGCCCCAAAATGCAGCAAATCTTGTTTTCTTTCCCCTAAATCATGACAGCGATTCAAATTAAAAAATAAATGAGATGTAAATAATCACACTATTTTAAATAGGTGTATAAATTCTTGTCCCTTATATTTATCTTATTGCCAATATCTACAGTATTTGTTTTTAACAGAAATATTTGAATTCAAAGTACAATAAAGACTGGAAGCCTCAACAAAGTGGTTTGTTTGAACTAATTGAATGCACAAAAAAAGATCAAAGCTGGCTTGATTTCAGTGATTTCTAAATTTCTTTTTCTGTATTGCAAAATTATCTTGCAGATGATGAAACCTTAATTACATGCTGTTTTTTCTGACTGGTTTCAGAACAAAGTATGATCTGTAATCATATGTGGGCAATACAAAAGCGCAGTAGTAATCACACTTTCGTTGTGTGCAAACCTGGGATTTGCTACATGTGTTATGGCTGTATGTTTTACCCAGAATAACCTTTTCATTTTGTCTGTAAAGTAAGAAGAGCAATTTTCAAACAGGACTTCTAAACAAGCTCAAGGACGCTGTTTAAGTTTAGCCTTTGTCATGTAGTTTGAATTTAAATACCGTAAATTGTCAGAGTTTCTAATGATGTCAGAAGTTATGCTTGGGTTGAGTAAACAATCTAAAATGTAACCAGAATTCAATTGAAGGCAGTCAGAGAAAGATGTTGAGAAAAAAAACAAAACATTTATTGCTTCTCTTAATACTTCAAACCACAGCAGTGCTTTTCAGGCACCCAATGTAGCTGAGACGTTCAGTCTTTTACATTTCGTCAGATACCCCCCTCACATCTAGGTTGGTTTCAGAGGATGCCTTCATATAGTAAAAGAACAGAACACAGTCATTGTGTACGAGAGAGCACAGGCGGTCTGGAAAAGTGTCAAACCATCGAAAGAGGCTAGAGAAGGCTGGAGAAGGAAAAAAAAAAAAAGTGAACAAAAAGGTGTTTCCCTAGATGTGTTCAGGGACACATGCTGGCTAAGTGCTGAGAAGTTGGTGCAAGTGGAAGCTCTAGAATGGTTGAACAACAGGACGGTTCATTAGTTTGCCTGATTGAGGAGCTTCTTGATGTCTCCCTCGATGTCGCTGGTGAGGAACTTCTTGCTGTAACGCTTGAACGGCACTCCATCGGGCCCAACGAGGAACTTCTCGAAGTTCCAGGCCACGTCGTTCCTGCAGACCGGGCTCCATATAATTAACTTTGGGTCGTTCATCAGAGCCACTGGCTCGTCACTGGGGTATGGGAGACTTTCCCTCAGGAACACGAACAGGGGATGAGCATCCTTCCCATTCACATCCACTTTATCCAGGAGCTGAAACTTTGGCTCAAAGCCATTTCCAGGACGGATATACTTCAGAGACAGAAGGATTTCTTCAGTCTTGCAGTTCTCCTGTATGGGTTGATCATAAGATTATGTTAAGTCCTGTGGTTCAAAAAGAAGCGTTTGCATCTTCTTAAAATAGGAACAGCTGTAACAATTGTTACAGCAAAACAATTTGATGGATTCTTGTTGCGACCTTTCACGAAGCAGACAGGTTCAAGTCACATTAAAAAGGTTCCCTGATAGAGTCTACCATGGCAGCGGCTCCCCATGGATGTATATCACAGAAATTACAATAAACCTTTGTGAGGGCGCTGATCACCAGATATTGTCATGGAATAAAACGAGCAGAAATCTGTGGCCAGCAGCACTAAAAGGGGGTGGGAAACTCAGCTGTCTACATCTCAGCAGTCCGGCTTCTAATATGTGCTTTGTATTAATCCACACTCACAAAAGGTTTTAAATTGTTAAGAACAATATAATTAATGGCATTTAAGTCATTCGATGCTTTACCGATCAGTCATCTGAGCTGATCAGCAAACTATTCTAACGCACAACCAACTTTCGGTTTGTCATAGATCACACTTGTAAAAAAAAAAAAATCTCAAATCTTCCCTCTTCCATACCAGAGTCAGCTCTCTCTTTTCATAATCTGGCTCTTTCTTAAACAAAAAAAGGAGCCCGCCCATGGTCTGTTCGACTTCCTTATTTCACAGAGAAGCCTGCGGATTAAAGGACTCGTCGTTATCAGGAACCATCGGACAATGAGTTACTAGTTTGGTTGCTACGAACTCTGAGCTGATAGATAACTTTTTGCTCATTGTGTGAGAAGCAGTAAAAAAAAAAATTACATGCAATACGTACGTTGAAACAACTGAAAAACTCGGTCGTGCCGCTTGGAAACCCACTCGGCATTCAATTTCCTCTTTCCTGATTCTCTCTCGTTGCTGCAACTGCTTACAGCAACTACTGCTTAGATGAAAAAAAAAAAAACAACCCCTTGACCTCAACGTGTACTTTTCATATTTTAACCATTAGCCTAACGAATGTAATAAATTAATTATGTCTGTTGCGTTGTTACAAACTGAGTGAGAATAAGAACAAAGCTAAACCTGAAACTTCCCAGTAGACGTTCAGCTGAATGTGTAAATAGGCCGAAAATAGCAACAGAACTCCGTCCATTTGAATAAGAAAAAAAATTTGATTGCAAGCGTTTCGTCTTCTCCGTTTACGAAAGCTGAAAATGTAACCTTTAAAGTCGAAAAGCTGGGGGCTATTTCCGGGGAAATAAAATATAACATTAGTAGCAAAGTGAAAGAAAGAAAGAAAAAAAAATCTAACTATCATAACCCTCTGAAAAGGAATTAAAGTGCAGACCTCATATGTATAACATTAATGTCCTCACCTGGTGGCCGAACTGGTTGCAGGGCACTCCCAGGATAACGAGCCCCTTGCTGGAGTAGCGCTGGTGGAGCTCGTTCATCTGGGTGTAATCCCTGGTGGTCGTGCCTCAGAGAGACGCGACATTCTCAATGAGGACAACTTTGCCCTGAAGGGAAGAGAAACTGAAGGGTTCCCCCGTTAGCAATTTGGCCGTGAGGTCGTAAAATTTCGAAGCCATTCTTGTGCCACCTATTCCCTGTACTTAGAGTGACAATATTCACCTTGTGTCCGAGAATCACTCTACCTCCTCCAGACTCCGGATCTTACCTTTGAATGATGGTCAAAGAGCTTGTATTTAGCTGTCAAGATAGTTCACACCCAGCAACCCGCGGGAAGGCCGACATGAATGTTCCAGTGCACCATCACAGTAATATGAAAGCCCGGGACGATAAAAAAAAAAAAACATATTTACTGATGGTAAGCAAACATTATTAAATAGGAATTCAAATTTAAAACAAAATTAAATTTGGTATGTCATACTTTTTACTTACTATCTCATTATTCCATTTAGTATCTCATCATTTTCAATCAGCAAATTTCGAAATGTTCATTTACGGCCATTAATTTTGACCCACTAAGTAGAACCAACTGAAGAAAGTAAAAAATCTTGACTCGGTATCTCATAAAGAAGGAGACGGGTAGCAGTGAATCGCTCGTACAACTTTACACTCTTCGATGAAGTTGCGCCGGTAGAGCGCTCTGTGGTTGTGCCTGTTTTCCTACACGGCATGTCCCGGAAAGACTCGCCGTACAATATAAGCAAACCCCGCCCTACATCGGGGAGATCTACTGAAAAAAAACAAGCCGCCCATGCTAGAAAATTAGAGACCGTCTAAAAGACATTGTAGGCGTAGTGATGTTGAACAAGCCCTACTTTTAATAGCACAATTGAGAGTACAGTCATCAGAGTCACAATTAAAAGAGCTATGAACAACATTTGGAGTTGATTTACTCGATAATTCTCAAACGCGCAAGGCATTTTCTTTTTTCTAGCAACCATCCCAGGTTAGCTAAGGTACACGAAGAGGATCCCTGACTGGACGTTGATGACGCGCAAAGCACTTTGGCGCGGAACTTTGTTTTGTAACTTGTGTCTGTGGACGAAATATCGTCGCCTGTCTTTGAACAGTATGTGTCACTTTCATCATTCTGCAGGATTTTGACAGCCAGCAACATAACATCGATTTAACGTTATATAAGTGAAGTATGGAGTATTTTGTGTCATAGCTATTGAATCAGTTCCTGAACTTGCTAACACCTTAGCTACAGTATATTTGCTTTGTACGAAAGAGGTGAAACTATCAAGTAAAGCTAATCAACAATACGTACACATGCTTGTTATTGCTAGCCTGGTCTGGCTATGAAAAACTTTCTGACCTTTGAATTTCCTCAGATGATGCGCAGAAAGCGACGCTCATCTGTGGATAAAGGAGAGGGAGCCCCTACAACCACTAGTAAGTTTTTACCTAATATCACAACATATCATAACTATGTGCCAGGTTTCCTCAGTGAAGTTCCCAAGCTAACGTCAGCTTCAGGTCAAGGATTTCATCACACTATAGCCAACTATATAATTAGCATTCAGAGCAAAGTAGAATCAGTATTGGAGTAAAAATGATATGCGTGACAGGCCCACTGCTTGTTTACTATTTCACTAATATGACGAGAACAGCAGCATACTTGGCAAATGACTAAAAAGTGTCCTATTTGGGAAGCCTTCCTGTTTTATTAAGGGTTTATTCTCTTCTCTCCACAGAGGCAAAGAAGAGTCGCAGCACTGCCCGCCAACCAAAGCAAGCTGTTTCAGAAGAGACACATGAAAGTGTATTCTGCATATTTCTGAGAGAGGCAGGTGTCACCTTGAAAAAAGGCGGCACATCCAACGAGATTGGTAAACGCACTCAGTTCAAGTTTCAAAACATACCAGGCCCATAAATGAAATAACTTTTTTTCCCCTTCTGATTTATGTAATCTTTATCTTTTCGTCGCTAGCTGTCGACCAAGTAGTTTTTCAAAAAAGGGTTCAGCAACAACTACGGAAGAGTCCCAGGTACCCTGGAGTAAGTATATGCACCATCACTATACACACACAAAATCAGGGTATTTAGCATGAGACAATTATGTTTCATTGAAATTTCATTGCTCAGATTGTACAGGAATTCATCACTGGATTAGAGTCTCACATTGAGGACCCTGAGAGGTTTAGGAATTGCCTCCTTCCATGTGTTCCACAATTGTCTGATGGAGATGCCAGGTAACCGCTCTAAAAACGCTCCATGCTATAGAGGCTACTTCAGACTTTGCATTTAGTTATGGAAGGCACAGTTACAGCCTAGACTAAGCTTATGTCAGGGGTTTGTATGGTGTAGCAGACTGACGTGTTTTCCCCTGTGGTGTAGTTCTGTCAGCTCGTTCCAGGAAAGTCTGCTACGCATGCTGTTGGGGATTGAAATGCTGCAGGTAAGATGTTTTGCATAGAATCTGCCAAAGACAGCTTGCATCACTTTTTCACAAAGGATAAAGGATAAAGGGTCACACAGAAAAACAAATACAAAATGTCTCTATGCTGCGAGGCATGCAAATGTGCATTGTGCAAAGTGTAAGCATACACAAATCCTAAATCTACTTTTCTCTCTCACGCAGACTTCCATCATTAACACCTTGCTTGAGAAACTCCCTGAATTTATGTTAGATGGGTCAGTATTTAATATGAGTTCACTTGACAGCATTTGTACTATTTTTTTTTTTACACACTTTTTCCCATTTGTCTTATTTTTCTAAATGTCATCCTGGTCTGTCCCTTACAGTGCTGGAGATGGAGGACTCAGTATTCCACGTATAATTATTAACCAGCTCAAATGGCTAGACAGAGTTGTGGACAGCAAGGTAGTCATTTCTGTTATGATAGGTTTTGTTGCATGTTCAGTTGTCACAGCCATTAAAGTTTTAAAGTTGTTTGTATTTTCGCTGATCTGTTCCATTATGTCTGCAATCGTGATTTCAGTCATCACTAACTTCTAGATGGCGATGTGCTTGTTTGCTTCTGCCCTCTTTATGGCCTGTTACTGCATTTGCAGGAGTTGGCAGCTAAGCTCATGGAGCTGGTGTCAGTAGCACCTGTGGATGTTCAGCGTGACATCATCACCAGTCTGCCAGAGATACTGGAAGACTCCCAGCACAATGACGTAGCCAGGGAGCTCAAGTACGCACAGTAAAACTCTACTACAGACCTGCGATTCTTGTAATGTGTCTGTGGCTTTTGTTGCTGAATATACTAACCACTGCTCTCATCACTGCTCTGTGTAGCTCTTTACTCCAGACGAACACTCAGTTGACTGTCCCCATCCTGGATGCCCTTTCTAGCCTGAACCTCAGTTCCTCATTACTGACTGAGGTAGTACACACACTCTGTTACACTCATTTTTGTGAATTATTAAAGGACTAGTGGATGTTACTGTTTAGGCTTACTACCTGTTACTGCCTGTGATCTCAGGTTCGTGGAGCAGTTATGGCCACGTTGGCTGCTGTGCAACTGGAAGACCTACCTGTGGTTGTCAAGTTCATCCTGCACTCTGTCTCATCCTCGGATGCATATGAGGTTAGATCCCTGAGTTGTGTCCACAGCATTTTACATTTAAAAAAACACAATATAGCAAATGTACCAATTCTATTACCTTGTTATTATTGTACCTTTATGTTGGAATCAAAAAGTTTGGCATGTGTTTACATCTGTGTAGGTGGTGAGTAATCTTCATAAGAAGCTGGAGCTGGAGCAGTGTGTTCTTCCTCCAGTGCTGCAGGCCTCGCAGAGCCGCACGATAAGCAGAGGAGCAGCAGTGTAAGACAACACAGATTACAGTTCACTCATGATTTGGCATCAATACATGTTGTCAGGAACTTATTTGGAAGTAGACCAGTAGGTTCTTGATGAGTTGATCTAATAGGTCTGGTTTTGGAGCAGGTCAGCTTCCACACCAGCAGCTGGCAGCAGCATTACATTGATACTGGACGGCATCAAGTCAGCAGTGAGATTCCAGAAAACTATTTCTGAGGCTTGGCTCAAGGTGGGAAATTAAATATTGATTTGTTTTTGAATTTTTTCCTATTGCTAATGGCTAACAGTCACTTCTTTTCATCTCCATTTCTTTCATTAGGCAATAGAATCTGTGAATGAAGCAGAGGACCATAAGGTGAATGCCACCTCCTCAGTTTTTTCAGTGCATTAATTTAAATGTGTGTGCATATACAGTATCTCTCTAAAATGTCCCTGCGGTGCCGTTTCAGGTAATAGATCTGCTGGTGCTGTTCATCCTCCATTCCACCAATGCCAACCAGAGCCGACGGGGTGCAGAGAGGGTGCTGAAGGTCAAAGTAAGGACTGGACGAATCCAGGAGGCTCTGCTACAGAAGACCTTCAGGGACTATTCTCAGGTGGGTCAGTCTGCAGACAAACAAGCCAAACAAGCTTTAGAGTTTGTACAAACAAGGTAGTACAGTGATATATATGTTCTGTGGTTTGGTAATTGATTAGTGATTGAAAAATGTGTTGTAATTATTACTGATGACAATGTAGGTCATGCGAGGGTATTTCCCCTCCATCCTGTCTGTGGCTCAGAGTCTGCTACGCTCCCCTGACCCCTGTGTGGTGCCTTTTGGTGGACACATGTACCGACTCTCATTCACTGTGTTTGACTCTTACTGCCAACAGGTGAGTTTGGGATTGTTTTTTTTTTTTTTTAACGTGCATAAGTGTATTTGTCTGTTGTTGAATGAAAATGCATGTGATTGATTTTTGCCCTGTATAATGGTTCACAGGAGGTGGTGGGCTCTTTAGTAACCCATGTCTGCAGTGGTGTGGGTGGGGAGGTGGACACGGCTCTGGAGCTACTCTGTGGTCTGGTTAAAGAAAAGCCCTCAGAAATGGCTCTCTATGCTGTGTTTGTGAAGGTAAGGAAGTGATCCAACTACCTGCCATTGAAGCTGTTACATAAAAACACCTAGAAACATTTATGAATGAGCATAATACATACAGTCAGCTACAGCTTGTAAGTAGCAAACGGTCCCTCGTTGTTCTCATAGTGAGGTTCTGTATCTTACCATTCCATTTAGTTTAGTTTTTAACCGAGCATTGTGTCTGATACAGGGAATTTTGGACTATATGGACAACCTCACGCCACAGCAAATCCGCAGACTCTTCCACCTCCTGAGCAGACTGGCCTTTGGGCAACAGCAGCAAGGATCTCACATCCAGGTGCACAGTCACACATTCATAGGAAAAAGATATGGCTCAGTCTTTTAATTCAACATGTTTTCTGCCTTTTCTTGTTGTTTTTCCTCCAGTGACTGACCCCACAATTGTTTTTTTGTTTTGTTTCTTTACCCCTCAGGATGACATGCACATCGTGATCCGCAAACAGCTCTCCAGCACTGTGCCCAAATACAAGCGTATTGGCATCATTGGTGCTGTCATGATTGTAGGCAGCATGGGGGCCTTCAGGTGAGGGCTATTTCTCATAGGCACTTAAAGAAGCAGCATTTTTCATGTTTATTCTGTCACTTTATCTCTTTATGTCTTGATAATGCTCTTTGCCACCATCCAGGCCTAAAATGAAGGAGCCACAGAATGGGTCTTTACCCCAGGAGACGTTCAGACAGGTATATGTTAGGCATTAAAAATAGTCAGAATGAACAATGTTTATGTAGCCGGGATATTGCAGTTGAAATTTTTCATTTGTTTTCCTTTTTGTTTAGTTTGATTTCTTCAAGTAAGTTTTTCAGTAAGTTTAACAGTAAGTTAAGTACTAAGTGATAGCTGTAATCTATAACTTCTAGTGTATTTAGACAACATTAAATCTTTACTTTTTAATATACTTCAGCTCTAGTTTTAGTATTTTGTCAAGGAAGTATGAATGAATGTAGAACTTATAATACAATAAATGTTTTTTTGACTTTATGCATTTATGTTGTTTAAAACAGCCAAAAGGTTGTGACTGAAATTACATTTAGCATTTATTTTGGATTTATAATTTCGTAAAATGGCCTTGTTTCACCTTTGTTTATGTATTTATGCCATCTTGTTTATTGTATTTATTTTAACTAACAATGGTGTTTTATCAACTGGTATAGTTTCTCTATAACTTTAATAATAATCTTATGGGTTTGCTCTTCAGTAGCTAAACATGTGCTGTGACCTTCCTGTGAAAGAGGTCAAGCCCAAAAAAATGATAATAGTAATAATTTCTCCTGCCACAAACTATAACATGCCACTTCATTATCAATAACTGAGAGCTGACGTTTGAGGAATATTTTTCTCCATTCTTGTTACACCTTCCAACACACCACACAGTGACCATAACCGGAGGTTTATTGTCTGTAAATATACTCATGCATGTGTGTTTGGCTTGGTGTAGCTGACAGCCCTGTTGGAGCTTGTGAGGTCGAGCAGTGAAAGCTCACCTGAGGCTGCAGCGCTGTACTATGATGAACTGGCCAATCTGATCCTGAGCTCTACCCTGGACCCACAGGTGCAGGTGTGTCTCAGACAAATATTTGCCGAACCTCTAAACCTAATAGATCTTTTTTTTTAATCTCTTGATTTATAACTGTATGTCAAGTAACCTTTTTAATTGAACTGACGTATAATTGCTGACTTGCAGCCAGCTTTGTAAAATGCAACGGCTGCAAATACAAATGTTTTGGTCCTGTTATATTTTTCCTGCCAACAGGAAAACATTGCAAAGAGTGTCCTAGATGACTTTCAGGATGACTTTGTCGTGGATCTAGGCCCGGACATAACAGGGTTAGTGATGGAAAGCAGCATTAGTGATTAATATGCTTAAATAATTATTCCTAGTTTCATTAATCCCTCCTACCCGTGTATCTCAGTTCCTTCCCTTTCCCGGCCCGTGTTATGTACAACTTGGATGAGGAGGAGAGTCAGGGAGGCATCGCCATCAACCTGCTGCCTCTGCTGGCCAAAGACCTCAAGAACAAAGGGGAGCAGCAGAGTCAAACCAAGAAGGCACACAAGTCAGTCATCCCACTTCAGCCACTTATAATTTATAAGAGGCTCTGATGAGTGATAACAGTATTTAATAATTGATGTATTTTACTTGCAGTGAAATACTGCAAGGGAATTTACACAGATTTGCATGTGTAATATCTAACCCCAACCCTAATCAATGAGATGTTAGATATGTTTATTGCTATATTTTGTGCAGGCGAGTGTCTCCTCTCTGTCTGTCTCCGTTTTTTCGCCTCCTGAGGTTGTGTGAGGAGAAGCAGCATCAGGGAGACCTAGAGGAAATTGATGCTCTGCTGGGTGAGGAAGAGGAAGCTGCAAATCTCTCATAGAAACCTGTTTGCTCTCATTCCTGTGGCTGTAAAATGATTTGTCTGTGTGCTGACATTTGCTTCATCACAGGCTGCCCTCTGATCCTAACAGACATGGATGTAGTAGAGAAAATAGAGAGTCTGTCAAAAGCTGAGAGAGAGTTCCTCTGTACTTTGCTCTTTCACACCATCAACTGGTTCAGAGAGGTAACTGCATGTTATTGTAAAATGGGCTCGACTGATACGGACAAAGTTTTTCTCATACGTAGTAGATGTGTATAAAGCTGTGCCTTACCCCTGTTTTGTGGAAGGTCATAAATGCATTTTGCACTCAAAAAGAAACTGAGATGAAGATGAAAGTGATGACTCGTCTGCAGAACATCACCTACCTTCAGACACTGTTGGAGAGGGCTTTGGCTGGTGAGTTTTTGATCTGTCGATATTTGGAGGTTTCAAAATCTTATGCCATGTGGTGACAATTCTACTGAAGATTTTAAAATAATATCCTCTTTTCTTTGTGTTTCAGGAACACCTGGCTACGTTCCACCTGTTGCTAACTTTGATGGAGAAAGCACAGACGGAGTAATACTTAGTTCTGCTGCTTCTGTGAATAAGGCAAAGAAAGGTGACCAAGCCTAACGGAAAATATTTGACTCTGTTTTGTGTTGATGAAATCAAATACTCTACATAAAGAATTAATACTTATGTGACCTGTCTTACTCACATATGTTATTTAGATGGCATAGGAAAGAAGAGGAAGGCCCCTGTTAAGAGTTCCTCAGAAAGCAGCTGTCAGCTTGAGGACACGACTGAAGTGAATGAAACTCAGCAGGTAAACCTTGACCTCTCACATTCATCTCTTTTTAATGTAACTGAGCTAAAAAGGTGATTCTGGATGTGCTAAAGGAGCAGCCAGAGAAAGAGAAAGAAAAGGAGATCCGGCAAGGAGTCAGCCTGTTGTCCTACAGACAGTTTTTCAGGGAGCTGGACATGGAGGTGCTTAGTGTGCTGCAGTGTGGCCTGCTGTCTCGCTCACTGTTGGACTCTGAGCTCAACACCAAGGTGAGAAGAAGAATCTCTCTAATTTTATATAAAAGGGTGGGCCTTTTTACATTTTTTTACTAATTTAATTTAAAACAAGATCAGGGGTTTCAAACTCAGGGCAGATCTCAGCAGTGTCTTTTTAGCTGTCAGAAATTAACAAGGAAATGAAGATAATTTCAAAACCCATGATTTAAACACAGAGGAAAAAGATCTGGTGGGATTAAAATTTAAAGGAAAGTTATATAACTCCTCTAATAATTTGACATTGAGGTGCGGGAGGAGGTCCTGCTGGGTCCTGCTGAGCTGGTCCTCCTGCTGGAGGATATGCTTCGAAAACTGGAGTTCAGTCTTACAGCTGCCCCTGCCAAGAGAGCCCCTTTCCTCAAGGTACAAAAAAAAGCGAATTACAAACAGAGTGAGCATACAGGTGACAAACACGTATCAGAACATTAAATGTAACTGTGCAGGGGTTTGAAAGGTGTGGCATTTGCACAAAACATTAGACAGGGTCTGGGGGAAAACCTGTTGCTCTGTCGCAACACTATTTATACATTTTAGGTGATT
This sequence comes from Xiphias gladius, assembly GCF_016859285.1. Taxonomy (NCBI): domain Eukaryota; kingdom Metazoa; phylum Chordata; class Actinopteri; order Istiophoriformes; family Xiphiidae; genus Xiphias; species Xiphias gladius. Next base: position 17,614,556 of record NC_053420.1, on the reverse strand, counting down.
AGGTGATTATCCATTCATATATGATAATATGTGAATATGTAATTAGTTGCAACTGTATAAAACTGTAATATGCTTAAATGAACAAAAATGATATATTTTCTTGCACAGGGAAGGGCCGATAAAAGTGTGGGCTTCTCCCATCTACAACAGAGGAGCTCCAAGGATTTTGCTTCCTACTGTGTCCAGCTGCTGCCTGCCCTCTGCTCACACCTAGAGGACTGTCACAACCATTTTCAGGTACGAAATCCCACATTTAGGAGTTATGAGAAAAAGCAACATCTCTTCCAACTCTAAACAAAATTCCCTTCAAGCTTGTATACATTGGTACGTTTTCACAGACACTGCTGTCTGAGAACAACGGTGTTGTGGATGGACCTGCCACAGATGTACAGGAGCACCAGTTAATGTCATCTAGCTACCAGCTGCTCCTGCAGGTCCTGAACACCACCTTCAGCTGGTGAGGAGAACCAGTGGCACTGACTATTTTGTCAGACGTTAAATATGTCAACTCTGTGAAGCATTAGAGTAGCATGCCTTCGGGAGTGTCAGCGTGTAACTGGCTCCTGTTGAGTTTTGTCCCTGATTTGTGTGCATGTATGTGTGTATTTGTCAGGTCCGGATTCAGTCTGCCAGGTCAGAGATGCTTACTGAAGAAAGCCCTTGGAGTATTGGCTGAACGACTCAAAGAAGGACATTCTGAGTTGACCCTGGAACAGCTTGTAAAGTGAGTAACAATAATTCAATAGTATCAAATACATTAGTTTAATTTGTGTTTTTGTGTGATAGCAGAATAAAATGTACCTCTGCCTCCTTTTCTTTGGTTTAGACAAAGCTTTGAGTACCTGCTGAACTTCCGCAGCACGGTGCCAAGTCTCAGTACTGCACTGTGTCTCTCCCAGCTTCTGTCCACTGTGTCGGAGAAAGGAGGGAACCCCGCGACCTACAGCGAGCAGATCGGTCAGTCTGACGCGTTACCTCATTTAAATCCACTTACCTACTATCCATTGGACTGTGATGGTAACTGTCTGATTTTTCTTCCCAGCTTCCCTAGCAAAACGTTTCCTGAGCCAAGACTGGGTGACAGCCAGGGGAGAAAAAGAGCGAGGGAACAAATTCAATGAAGTACTTCACACTCTCCTAAGGTGTGTCCGAATGTCATAAATGGCCATCTTGAAGAAAACAAAAAGTTGCATGCAGAATTACTGTAAAGCAAGCTGATACATTGGCAGTGGATTAGAGCTTATCACACATATATTGGTATTGGTATATACAGTATGAGGGTTGATTAGTAACAAGAAGTTGCAGAAATTCCACTAAGTCTGTGGTAATTTAGAAATCATGTTGCCATAACAGAGTTTGACAAACCACAGAGCGATGACAGGTTAGGTTTCCAACTCTGTGAATCCTTCACACTACGTTGATAATGTAAAATAAATTTTTTTAGATTAAAGGATTCAAATTGATTTGTAGAGCAAGGTCCTCAGGAGCATTATCTCTGCAAAACCTTTAGAAAACCCTTATGATCTTATATGGGTCTTTTGTGTATGTAATGTTATTTTTAATGCAAACTGCCAAGGGAAAAATTAAATATGGCTCTTTAATAAATGTTTATACACCTGCCAGTGCAAACAAGCATCTGAGCTGTCCATCCACATGCCACACAAGTAGCTCAGTGAATTTGTTGTGACCCAATAAATGGATGAAGTCGGTATTTTGTTCAGCAATGCTCGTAGCTGCACAACACTATGACCGCAACACATTAATGTTAAATTATGAGGGAATTAAGTCAGAATTGTTCCACTCTCCAATCATACATGCCCCCCCCCCGACCCCATCCCTCCTCCTAAGCACCTAGAAATGTTATCATATTTTAAGAGCACACCATTGCTAGTTAACACCATGTATTATCATGTGGTATTGTTATTATTGTGGACAAGCATCTAAAATTTTTAATGATGACGGCTTTTGTCTTTTCCCGTCTGCAGCATCTACCTGGAACACGTTGATGATGTTCTTAAGGCAGTGGAGGAAATAGCAGGAGAAGGAATCCCTGAGCTCCTCAATGCGTCGAAAGATGAGAGCTCTGCGTCATGGCCTACTCTCAGCAGGTAGATCCTCATCTCCATCAGTCCTTTGGGCTTAGTTATCATACTGTAGCTGTAACTGTGTAATGTAAACTGTAATTATCAACCATAATCACAGTAAAGAGTATAGTCAGCCCTCTCATTATTATTCTGTTGCTCATTCTTCTCTTCTTTTCTCGTTGTCCTTCTTCAGGCAAACATTCCTGGTGTTCTATAAAGTGATGATGGCAGAGCTGGATAAAGCTGTCAGGAGGATTCCTGCTGGCAAAATCAGTGACAACACTGAGGTCAGCCACATAGTTTCACCGTATACAATGCATTTCTGTGCATATACTGTGTGAAAGACCTCGATGTAATTAGCTCTGTAAAACAATACTACAGAACTCTACTTAGTGGCCAATCAACAGACTATTAAACATTTGTTTAAACATGCCAGTTTGTTTATAACTTCAATTTATAACCCATAGAGCATTTTTGAATGTGGAGTATGACTGCATAATTAATGGTCAGTTTCATCTCAATAGTCGTTTTCCACCCATGTCCTTCTCCCAGGCTCAGAGTGAGAAGCTGCTGACATGGAACCTGGCTGTCAGAGACTTTCACATCCTGGTCAACCTAGTTAAGGTACATCATCTGTTAGTGTCATCATATAGCTGTCAATGTATACTACACAGACTGTGACTTTTCCCCTAACCTGTTTCCAGTAGTCAGCCAGCTACCGGGTCAGGTGTTCCATGATATGTTATTCTGTTAGTTTTGGGTAATTCATACTGTGGGTTAAATTTGAATCGCTGTTTTATTTTTATTTTTTAATCATTCAGTCTTATCACTTATATTTCACCTCATCTTTTTGTTATTAGATTTGAAAATCAATCTGTTTCAAGTTAAGTTCATCTGCTCAACTGTTTTCCCTCTAATCTCTTCATACAGGTGTTTGATTCTAGGCCAGTGCTCAATGTGTGCCTAAAGGTGAGGTGGCTCAGCAATAGAATTTCACATTCAGGTGAAGCTGCTCTAATTTTTTTCTACTAACTGACTATAATGCTGTTATTGGTAGTATGGCCGACTTTTCTTGGAAACCTTCCTGAAGTTGGGGATGCCGCTACTGGACTACAGTTTCAAAAGGCACAAGGTAGACATGAACTCTTCTCCATAACAGCCTTTAAATGTCATTGCTAATTTTGTATAAGAATGCTCTTGGTAAACTAGAAGGTGCTCTTAAATAGTTAATGGACCTTGATGTTATTACTTCTGGAAACAATTTAAAACTATAGTACATTTTAGTCAAGGATTCAATATAAGCAAAAGCCAGTGAACAAACCACTCATGACAATCTGTAATGCCAATCTAATCAATATAGTTTACTAATGTTTTTGTTTATTTAGACAAATACATTTTGATATACAAGCATGACCTACAGAAAAGATTGTATTAAAACATGTCTTAAGGCACAAAGGTATTCAGAGATGCCATAGTGCTAACATAAGATTTTGTAGTTAATCCCTAAACAAACTTGATTCCTACATTGCTTTATACAGTACAACAGTGCAGCAAGTGCATGTTTTCTGCTTCCCTAAATTATTCAAACATGGGTTAAAACTAAAGCTTGGCTGAGCAGAGAAAAACACTTTGTGTTGTGTACAAAATGCAAGATGCAGATGTGTGTGATGCACTGTGTTTAAGGAGGATGTCCAGAGCCTACTGAAGACCTTCCAGCTCAGCACCAGGCAGCTCCATCACATGTGTGGACATTCTAAGGTAGCTACAGATCACACAGTTTCCAGCTCATTCCTGTCTAATGAGGGTTTTGGTTTTTTTGTTGTTGTTGTTGGAGACATCTCTCTGCTTGCACTGGTGCCAAATCTACCAATCAGGGAGTAAAAAAATACTCCTGTCACGTTAGAGGAAAAACAGTCAGAGAGTGTCTGGATAGTACATGTTAATCCTCAGGGGCTCATTAACTAAGCCTTGTCATAATGTGTTGGTGCTCAGACTCACCAGGATACAAGCTTGACCAGCCACGTGCCAGCCTTGAAGAAGAGCCTCGAGCTGTTTGTGTACAGAGTGAAGGCGACTCTGACACTTAATAACTGTCAGGAGGCATTTTGGATGGGCAACCTGAAGAACCGCAACCTGAAGGTATAACATTATTGGACTTGTATTAATGTGTCTCTGTGAATTTTGAATCTTGGACTTAGAATGACATAATGTATGCTGCAGGGTGAAGAGATTCTTTCTCAGAGGTCACAAGGAAGTGACGATGAGGAGGAGGAGGAGGAGGAGGAGGAGGAGGCGCAACGTTCACTGCTGCCTCAGGAACAGTCAGAGGATGAGGTACCTGCCATTACCAGAATTTCTAAGTAGCGTTATATTCAAACTTGATGCAAGAATTGTTTTTGCATGTATTTATCAAATATGAGATTATGTTATCGATGTTGGTTTAGATATTGTTATGAAAATTAAATAGGTTTGATTCTGTTACATTTGAGACAGTGTGGCCTCAGGGCTGACTTAACCAAGAATTAGTTGACAAAACCAAAAATGGGCTAAAAACTACAGAGCCCAACAGGTATTTGGTAAAAATGTTTGACACTCTGTGTACTAATTAGACATAGGAATAAAGAAAAGGGAAAAATATAGCAAAGTGAATAAAACCTTTTTTCATAAAACTGAACAAAGTATGTAAATAAAAAAACAAATGCAAGTAGAGCAATGTTTAAGTATGTGGTTAGTAGCTGAAAGGGTTCACAGGAGCAATGACCACCAAGTGTTATTTAAGGGATAAGCAGCACACAGTAGTAATACAGTCAGTTATGTAAGACAGCCTAGCAGCCTCCTTTCACTGCTGCTGAGTCAGTCGTTACTTTGTAAAGTTTAAACCATATATGTCGGTCCATAGGCAGTCGAAACTGTAGAAGGCAGTGGACCGATAAGATTACTCGTAGAGCTCTCTAAAAAGCTAATGAGTAATGGCTGACACAGTTAACAGGGAAACAGTTTGATATGGTGTCAGTCCCAAGACACCGTGATCTGTAAGTATGTGATTTTCTGCTTTTTGCAAGCAGGGTCATAACTTCAAATTTGCATGTTTGCCAAATGTTTCTCATGTGCTTTCCTCCAGGCCCAGGAGAGCAACTCTGAGGAAAGTAAGAAGATTAACAGAGACGAAGATGTGGAGCAAGATATTACAGATAACTCTGAGTAACACTTAATAACAGAACAATAAACCGTTGGCTTTGACTTTAAACGTTTGCATTTGGGTCAAAATCCCATTTATGGATCACCTTTTGAAGTTATGAATGTCTATTTATTTTATTGGCTTTTTACATAAATGCTTTCAGAATGTATTGAATATTGCCGCTCACTGGGCAGTGTGCAGGTACAAGATTAATAATACCAATATATAACCAACATTTTTGTGTTTTATATGTATGTGGCAATAACACTGCATGCACGTTAAAAAAATAAATGAGATGCATTTATGTACTTGCACTGGTTTCCTTTTCTGTTGAAGATAAAATATGCTTAATAATTAGGTGTTTTCACTGTGCTGACAAAGTATGGATTGTTTAGAGATAGTTTTGGTCAGATTTTTTCATTCAGTATTAACTATATTTTTCACAGGAATAAATTTAAAATGATTACTACATAAATAGTGCCCATAAAGACACCATTTTTAGGCATTAGTTAAGAATAAACATGCTCTATCTGCTTTGATACTGAAACAAAATGATTTATTTTCAAATCTAGAGACCAATTTCTATCCCAGGTCTTCTGTGTGTGTTAAACAGGAGAGGCTTTTCCTTTTCTCAATGGTTTATGTCTTTATGAAAACTACAGTTTTACATAACAAAACATAATCCAAATGTGATATAAAGTATATATTTGTACGCATATAGGAGCACTGGCTTTTTTTGTTTTCAAAACAGGCAAAATGAGTGACCCCCTTATTTTACTCTGCTAAACCTGAATTAGTCAATATTTTTGATGTCAACAGAATCAAATGACAGTGTAATGTGAAAGGGTTGCAGTCACAGATAATTAACAGCCACAGCTAAAGAGCTTTTTAGCCTCCTTTAGCTTGTTGTTTTGGATTTACATTTAATGTATGGTTAAGTCTGAGCTGCATCAACTCTGTAGGAGTTTGGTGGAGAGCACAACAGAGCTAAAAGCAGCATGAATATTGGATTCACCTTTTTCCAGATGTGATATGCAGGCAGGCGATTGTTTGAAAAATGTTAGCTAACTGTTAAGAAGTGTATCATGGAAGGTTTCAGGGGTCCAACACAGATCCATGGAAAACCTAGCTGATGGGATCTGAAAGGGACTTGAGGACAGTTAGACCCCACCACCAGGTGATAATTAAACTTATCCCAGAGTCACCAACAAAGACAGCAGTACAATGCTCTACCTATTAACAAGTAGTTGTGGATGAAAACATCTCACTTTTCCCTTTACATTGTTTGTCTTGCATTAAATAACATATTTCTCTCCTGATGATTTTACACAACGCGTGATCTAACTGGGTCGCAGCTGACGGCAGAGCTCTCACCCAGTTACACTGAATATAGGTTGAACCTGGCCTGATTTAGATCCTCGGTCGGGTCCCAGATTCTCGGAACCAAGTTGCTAGTGAGGAACCGATGATATGGCGGTAGCGGCGTATCCATCAGCTTGATTCGGTAGTGTTGTGCCCCCCCTAGTGGCCAAATACTCATTAATGCAGCTTTAAATTTAGCAAGTTAGACACATAAACTGACAGCACGCAGTTTAGAGCAAACTAGAGCATTCTATTTTGTCCTTAATGAATTTCCATAGTTTGATGAGCTTGACGTCAGCAGGACTCTTGTTATGTCGTTTGAACAAAACCCCTAATATTTGACTTTATAGTCCCTAAACGCAGCCCTGACAACGCTCGGACAGCACCGACAGCCTTTAAACAGGTCCTGAAAATCATTCACAGAGCGCGGGAATCAGCGAAAGAACAGAAGATCTTAATGAAAAGAAGGAAAGTCACAGCCTTTTTTGTTACGACGCTCAATCTGCTTTCGCCCCAGCTTCGCGGGTTGAACCATAATGGTGAGCAGCAGGGGTATCGTAGCCGTAAATGCGCAAAGGATGGTCACCACCTAAGGTTTACATGGACCATAAGGGGCAATATTTATTTGTTGAAATGTACTATATGTAGATTTAATATTTTGAGGGTGTGATTAATATATGCAACGTAGTCGCTTATATATATATATATACATATAAAAATGCATTCACACTTCCCTCCTATGTAGACGACAATGGTCTGTCCAGGAAGCATGTTCCACTGTTTGGGAAAATACAATAAACAAACTGTTTTTCCAGTCAACTTGAAGGAGTGTTTCCTCTTTCGCTTCAGTTTGTTGCGACTGTGAAAAACAAATATAACACCGTCTGTTGAATAGCCACGTTTTTGTGTGTGTGTGTGTGTGTGTGTGTGTGTTGTCGTTTGAACCTACAGGACCACAGAGTCGCTGTATGTACCCGGAGGAGGACGTTTAGCTTAGACAGATTTTTTTTTTTGCAAATTGCATTGACTACAGCTGAATCGCTCTGAGAAACCATGTCTGATTTAATCCTGGTGCTCCTTATAGTCGTGCTCCTGGTGTGTTTGATTGTGACAGTGGGGGGTTTCCTGCTCTACTCGGGGCTCTTGTCAGACGTGATTATAAAGACTGGGCCACCTCCAATCAGGAATGTTACCATTGCTTATAAGTTCAAGGAGGGATCGTACAAGGACTGCGGTGCAGCCTACTCTGAGAGCTGCAGCATTGGGCCAAAGCTGAGCTCCATCGGTGTCTTCTACGATGACCCCAAACAGGTGAGGACCCCCCCCACCCAGCACCCAGCACCCGCTAGTCTGAACTACACAGTACTGAATGTGTATTTAAACTTGCCTTCATGACATAACCATAAAACCCCATGTACTTTGTGTTCTGATAAGATGTTGCATACCATGAAATATGTGTTGTTTGACCCGAACAGAGTCTGAAAGGTCACTCAAAGGCCGATGCTGTGGACTCAAAGCTTAGAATGAAAAATTGTAAGGTTGCAACTATCAGCTAGTAATTTTCTCTATTAACCATTTAGCCTATAAAGTGAAATATGCCCATCACAGTTTCCCATAGTCCAAGGTTACATCTTTAAATGTCTTGTTTTGACTGACCAAAAGTCCAGAACCCAAAGACATTAAGTTTCCTATCACAGATGACTGGAGCTGCAGTGATTAGTCAGTTATTTGACTGAAAAAAAAGGATCTGCAACTATTTTAATAATTGTTGAATCATTTTAGCGTTTTTTCAAGCAAAAATGAAAAAAAAATAGATGGTTACAGGTTCTCAAATGTGAACTGCTGTTTTTCTTGACCTTACAGTATAGAAAACTGAATATCCTTTGAGTTTTGGACCATTGGTTGAAGTCCGGGAAACTGGAATGGACGTTTGTCACTGCTTCTCGTGTTTTATAGACTAAATGATGAACTGATAATGCAAATCATTGTTAGTTTCAGCGCTACGGATGACCCATAAAAATAACAATTAATCACACTTAGAAAGTGAGAAACAGTGATTTGACATATTTACATTAAAAAAACCGTATACAATTAATTGACCATCAAAATCGTTGCCAGTTAATTTTCTGTCCAACTACCATCGACAAATTGGTTCAGCTCTAAAAAATTGTATTTTTTTTTTTACTATTTCAGTCATCTAATGATTTCTTATTGTCTGTCTATGTAGCAACATTACTGTCTGAAGGTCTTGGAGATATGGAATTGCAATGTACAGTATAAGTACATGTCATTCAGTGTAATCAGTGTGTCAGTGTAATTCAGCAGCTTACTGCTCAAGAGGTTAAATGTACAAGCTGTCTTTTGAAGGAACTGAGCCTGAATGATGAAACCAGTCAGCTGTTCAATGCCACGTTGCACTGTTGATATTTTTCCCCTCTCATCTGTGGCTCCAGGGTGCTCCAGCATTTGTCTGCCTCTGACTCAAACATTGTAACCAGACTCCAAAGCAGAAGGGCAAACACAGCCTCTTCACATGTGTCTGAAGGGAGCTGCCGGATGTATGAAAATGAGTACACACTTTGTGGTTTAGTCTAAATCCAGATGTGTGATGGAGTGGTTCTTTCTTTGTCGTCGTCATTCTAATCTGAAACCAAATTTTGTATAGATAGGTCGTTCCTGGGCTAATATCTGCAGTTGTCTCCTGCTTATGTTTCACATACCGCCATTCATCATGAGCTGTGTTTTCAGTCAACACAAAATGTCTGCACAGCAGCTGCTTGTTAGACGGGAATGTTTATAGAGATCCCAGCTAATACGGGAAGAGGACATAGATATACGATGTGGCATATGATAAAATTTCACAGCGGCCCATTTATAGCTCATTAATAGCTTTTTCCATGACTTAACAACAAAACGAACTGTACATCTCTTTTGTTCTTTGAATAGCTTACATTGTGTCAGAACTGCTGACATTTGAGTGCTGAGTTTGTCACAGTCAGGTGAGTTAAGCCATCTGACAGACAGTGTGGCAAAATTGAGGCCAAATGTGCACAGTAACCCAGTCAACGAGATCACTGGGTGTCAATCTGTGAGTTGCCATCTCATAATTTAATTGTCCTTTATGGAATGAAGAGGGTGGCACACTGTTGAGAAGTCTCAAACCACCAGGCCAAAGAGATTTTTATATAGACCTGATGACTCTGTCCTGGGAGTCTGTGTCTATTTTGACATAATCTGAAGAGGTGTGGACCGCTGACTTCCTCGTGGAGATAAATTAGAAATCATAGATATTGATTAAATAAAGAATATTATCATTAACTTAACTGATTCAAAGTTTAGGAGTCCAAACTGCAAATGCTCGTTTACCTTTTGACTTCCAGAAATGGGTACAGTCAGAAAAGCTTTGCCCACTGATATAGAGATGAAGAGCCCAATAAGTCTGATCGATAAACATTTCTACATATATAACAAATTAAAGCAAATGTTTTGGGCGATAATGACAGATAGAAAGCTTTAAATTCTTGACTGGCCCTTTATCACTGAAGCTGCAAAGGGCAGTCATCATAGCTGTTTTCGGTTTTCAATGTTTGATTTGTGACATGACAATTTGTTGACCTTTTTTAGTTTACCAAGGCCAGGAGTCTGATTACTCACCAGCAACCACAAAAGGAAACTCAAAATGTGACAGATACCACATGGCTGAACTTTGACTGAGATGGAATTTCTACCTAATAGTTATACTTGGATTCATGTGTCTCAGCCCTGAGCTCCAATAACTCAGTAATTAAAGACTCAATGTTGTGGACACACTGTTCCACCTGAGAAATTTTAAGGGGTTTAGGAGGCCACGTTTTCTCACTACTTTCACTTGATTTACAGTGGAGTTTGCAACTTGCAGTGTTTAGACTTGACCTCATTACCTAAAGTGGTCTCTGCATCCGGTGTAATCAGCAGCTAAATCTTTTCACTAAGCTACCGTGCTCTTAAGTTGTCAGAAGTGTTCACTAATGCATGTAACAATGGTACAAACCCGTCAAATCACCAGTTCAGGAAGCACACGTCAAATTTTCCTAGTGAGGATTTTGTAAAGAAAATTTTATATTTGAATTTCCATGTGGAGATGTGTCGGTTTGTTTGCATCCACAGTCTTTCTTGCAGAGTTGAGTTTTCATGCAAATGATTGTCTAATTAATGCCATCTCACATGCATGGAGGAGACCACAGCCTGGTTTGAACTCATGGTGTTACAATGCAGGCCACTGTTGTAAATTTAGAAATTACAGGAAGATACAGTTCTCCTATTTCTCAACTGAGTTGATGAAACAGGTTTAAGGCGTCCTCTTAGTTGACTGCATGTGAATATGATCTGAAAATATTATTTGTTAATAAATATACTTTGTACTACCATAAACAGTATACACTGTAAGCTATACACGGATGGCCACTAGATGACAGTATTAGCATTGAAATTGAGTTTGTGTGGGAGGCAGGAGCTTGATCTGATTTTTATACTTAATTTATTACCAAGGAAAAAGTAGTGTGCCTTGTATTATTCATGCAGTCAAAAATTAGTTTAATCATATTAAAGTAAAATTGGATTTCAAACCACAAGCACAAGTGGCTGTGTATTAATTGGTCACTGTCATTCCTGTGGTTTTCTCTCCTGGTTCTGGATCCAGAGTATAGCTGCTTTTCAACAAGTAGTCATTTGCATTCACCTTGCATTCAACTTGTAATATAGTCCCTGTTTAATGACTACGATGAAAGCCAGCAGGACTCTGTGTCTTGAGGACCAGGATTCAAAACTAACTACACCAACTGATCAAAGAGGTAGCAGGCTTCTGTTAAAGTAGCTGAGTCTGTTGTATATCTTGCAAGTCAGACAGCTCTTTGGACAGTTGTGGGTTGTTTGATTTTAGGGGTCTGCACTGATAAAGGCAGGTGGTTGACATCCTCACATCACTCTGCTGAGGAATTTGAGGCAACACTTTACTAGCCAGTTAGCACAAAATTTAGTTGATCTTCTTGATGCGTCCTTCTTGTGTTTGTCATATCATGCATGTGCATGTTTGCATGTACACTTATAATTCCATAACTCATTATCATAAAGGCCTGAGGGATTGGGCAGTTTAGCAGTTTTGCTCACAGGCGTCAGTCAAGTGGACAATGACCCACAACATTGGAGGTTACACTTTAAACTCACCTAACCGTTTAAGGCAGAGCTGCCTCAGGCTCAGCTTTAATGGGGATTTGACACAAGTATTGAAGAGATCCCAGACTGGATGAAGTACAGCAGGCTGCCTGTCTGCAAGGAATCTCTAGAGCAAAATTCATTAATGAGAGTGGGCAGCAGCGAATGCTCAGAGGCCAGTGATTTTGTCATGAGGGATGGATAAATAAACTATCAGAGAGTAAGGAACTCAAAGATAAATGTCATTTCAATGTCTAGGTGGAATTAAGAGGTAGTAGAAATTTATGGATATACCATTTCTTGGACCATAATGCTGCCTGCAGTGGATATGATCAAAGTCTGTCCGTACTCGATGGACCCACACAGCAAATGCAGATGCCTCTGAACCCTCAAAACATGTTGTGTTTGTATGGAGGCTAAACTTGAGCTGCTGTTTGGTTCATCCTCTGATCTACTGAATTCCCACTTTGTCTTAGCTTCTGAAGCAAACCCACTCATGGCTCCCCATGACAAGCAGGAGAAAATGAAATGTCATGTGTAGATGTATATGGGAGTGGCAGTGAGAGATGCGGCGAGTTGTGCAACTGCCTTGGAAGAGGGGTATAAATTGGTAGCAGTCTGACTCACCTTGAGAGCCTCGCAGTGCTCCAATTCATCAATTGGAATTTCAGATCAGAGCGCCGAGCATCGCTGCACTCCCAGTCAAATTTATTAGCATTTTACTGCCGCTTGTCTGTCTGTCGAAAGCAACAAGATGAAAGGGAGGCTTCTGGCAAGGAGTTGTTGCTTTTAAAGGTGGATATAAAATGAGAAATAAATACGCTGATACTCTGAAGTCTGGTCCCACGGGTCCTCAAGTCAATATTATGCGAGATTGTGGACATGCTGGCTCTCCCTATAGTAAGGCACCCTATTAATGTTAATGGACATCTCTACAGTGAGTGAGATACTGCAAAATGAGACCAGAGCAATCCAGACAGAATCTATTAAATGGAGAACTGTTTTTTATCCTGAACACAGCTGTTGAGTGTATTTTTAGAATGCCATTTTGATCCGTTTTCTTGAACTGTGTAGAAAAGAAGACATTACTCTACGAGCTGACATGTTGCGATTAGTCAGTGAAACAAGATGGTGAAAAATGTCTTTAAATCTTTTGCACCATCAATCCTGTGAGTTTTATTGGCTTTTCAGCCTGTGTTATGATGCGCAGGATATTGGATTACACAGCTGAATATTTATCAGAGCAGCTTAGAGCAAGGAGCAAGGAGGTGGAGAAAGAGAGCTGAACATGTGTAGAGAAGGAAGTACCTCATGCAGAGGAGGGAGGTATTCATTCATATCTCCTATTAGAGAAGATTATCTCCCTGCTCTGTGACATCTGGCTGGAGGAGTGCCATACTGTGTCCAGCTGGCCAGGGAGTGGTGAACCAGCTCCACGACTGTGGCAAAGGAAAACTATGTCCTGCCTCCAGCAGGCTGCTTATCCTTGCCAGTAATTATACATGCCAGAACTCCCAGGATGCCATGTGTAATTACCAGCTAAGTCTGAGCACAGCCTGAAGGGACAGAGCTGCACTTGGTGAAAGAGAGAGAGACAGAAAAAAAGATTTTCACTGGCTCCTGACTCAAGGGGCCATTGGGGCCCACGCCTCATCACTGCAGTGGATATATAATCTGATTTGGGTGCTTGAGGGCCCCCCTTCCAAAGGAGGACAGATTGATGTTTTGCACTTTGTAGTTTGAATAAGTCCTAATTTTATTTTCACAGTCATTACAAGCAATGACATATTCAAGTGGTTTAATGTTAAATCAGTCAGTGTGACCGCTGATTTTGCCAAAAATGACCCTCACTGTTCAATCAGTTTGCTTTAACTGCATTTGTGTGGGTAAGCGTGCTTGCTTCACTGCAATTCCTACTCCATTAATTCAGTTGCAAACGGCGCATCACAGCATACTTGTTCTCCCAGTGCTGTGCAGCCGTATTAGTTTCAATTTCCTTCCTGGTGACTTTGTCTCTGCTGCCTCATCTGCCTGTTGGGGGCGAATGGCTTCCAATCAGCTGAGACAGGTTATCGCTCTGACACACTGAGGCGAAAGACAGCTCTTGTTGAGAGATTGCTTATCCCGGAGTCCTCTGTTCTTCTTGCTCCCCATGTGTCAGGTTCTTTGCTTGTTCATAGAAGTGCCCTAAACACCATCTGTCTCTGTGTTCCAGATATAGAAAGACAATGATACTGTGAACCACTGAACAGAAAGAGAGAGTTCTCCAGCAAAGGCAGTGATGCGTATTGTTTGTGCAATACATTCATCCGATGCAATTGGACTGTATATGAAATATGATTTTTTTGGGCCATTATCTGTTCTTTACAAACTTGGTGTGTTCTTTATGAATGCTGCATTTGCTGCTTGTCTTGCTTCACTGCGGAAGTTGATGTGAACAGGGCATAGAGGTCAAGAGAGGCTCCAAATATGTAGCTTTATTGACTGCAGTACAGTGAAGGACCATTGTCCAATCATAGCCTTGAAACTCCATTCTGGTATAATGAGAATCCCGGTTTGCCAACAAGAGGGTGAAGAGCAAACTTGAAGTTTGGCTCTTACTCTTAACATTTTTCAGCATTTTTTAATTTAAATAATATTTTTTAGTTATTACTTTTAAGTTCTTTAATTGCATACAACAAGGTAAACTTTAAAAATAAAAAAGGAATTTATAAGTTGTTGTTTTCTGCCTCATCACAGTGCTGTTATGTTTCCTTTACATCGTTTACATAGTTCATCCAAAGAGAGAGCTGGTGTCATCCTCTTTCAATGTTAATCTCTCCCACTCTACTAATTTAAACTCACATTTTGTTGATTGGTCACTTGACAATTGTGTTTTAGTGAGTGTGGTAATGGTCCTCGGTCAGGCAGAGTATGGTATGCTCATTAAGATCATATCCTACAGCTACAGTAAGGCAGAGAGATGACCGCTTGCCTCATTTGTCCCTGTCCTCACTATCCTCTTCTGACTAACACTTCATAAATGACCCACTGTAAATGGGGCCGGCACTCAAAACAATGCATCCCAAGTGGTGATAGCAAGGAGAGAAGAGATGCAGGCCGAAGAGCACGAAAGATGAATATAGTAAATCTTCATTACGTGTCTGCTAATAAAGAATTACCTCTTTCAGCTGTACCTTTTTTATTATTGGAAAGTCCCCATTCATCAAAAATGGCCCTTGTAGCCTAAAGCAAAGAATTGCTTTTGAAATTGCCTTTTCTCCCGACAGGTCCTTGGAGACCCAGCCTAGGGGATTGGGTAGAGATGGGAATGGCACCATTTGTTAGGGAAAGCCATCTCAGAGTCCCATGGGCCATGAGCTCTACCAAAGTTGGCTGTATATATATTTTTTTTCCAATTTAATGAGCCTGCTTAGCATAAGGAAATACAGGAAATGAACGTTTGCTGCATATGTAATCAGCAGAACCATATTCAGATGAAATTAACATTTTTTTATAAATCATGCAGACGACTTTAGTGTGCATTCAGTGGAGTTTGCAAGTCACTGTTAACCGAATTGGTTTCCTGCAGCTTGATACAGAACCATAATATGTCAGTATTCAGTTACGGAGGTAAAATCTCCAGAGTCTTCCCATTATGTGACTCTCTGCTTCTCACCCGGGCCATTCAAAAGCCACAATCGGCTTTCCTCAGCTACCTGCGAGAAATGGAATCACACGCTGTAGCTTTGGCAGCAGCTGACTTTTTGAGTGCCGCTGCCCAGCTTGGACGGCATCTGAGAATTTCTACCTTTTGTGGTGTTAGAATTTCAGATGAAAACAAAACAACTTTGGTGGGGAAGACAAGGCAAGTCAACTGCACGGAGTGGTGTTTCCTCTCTTTCCTAATTGCCTGTAGTCTCTGGGTTGTGTTATCTGGAGGGAAGCAGAGATGAGATGCAGTCAGGGCTGCTGTTTGTTCTTGCCACTGTGTGGGATGTGAATGATAGCTAGAGCCCTGAATGATATCATTAGTGAACTACTGGTTTGGCTAACACACTCTAGTCTATCAGTGCGGAGAGCATGAGACATAGTGAGATGGGAAGATACTGAAGCAAGACCGTGGGAGGACAGTTGTTATCCCCTTTGTGTTTGAATGGTTATTGTTGTGTCTTATCATAGACCACCAGTGTTGACAGGGAGTAGCTATGTACAGAAGCTTTGTTGACAGTCCATACAGTTTGAGTGTTTATGTAGGAAAGAGGGCAATGCCAACCAACCCCTACACATAAATCCATTTAGATGAGAACATATAAAAAACAATTCAGTTGTTTAACAAAGGCAAAGAAATAAAAGGTCTAAAGCAGTCACATTACTATTGCATATAGGGCGGGCTGGTGATTCATTATTAATATAGTGATGATATGATTATATTGTGATATTGTTTTGCAAAATTGTAATGACAAAATACATTGATGATCCCAAGCTAACTGCCACTGAAAACAATTGTATTAATTTTTAATTTATTTAGGTTTATATTTTACCTGTATGAAAAGGTACGGATTGGAACAAAATTCATTGCAGTGAACATTAGCTACTTTGTTTTATTTGTGATTTTGCAAACATTTGACTTATAATGATGAATTTAGGTGTCAGAACAGAACTGCATTAACGGCTCTGTGAAGCTGTACTAGGCAAATTAATGCTTTGAGCTAAATGCTAACATTGACATGCTAACATGCTCACAATGACCATGTTGCTGTAATGAAGTTGAGCAGGTATGTTAACAAGGTGCAAGTGGGATGTTTGGTCCAATGAATGGGTGCTAAAAAAACATGACTAAAAAAAGTGTTGGACCAATGGGTGATGGTTCCTCAGCTCAAAACGCAGGCAGTGGAAACAGGCTTTTAGTTCTGAGTATTGATTATTACATGGCATTGATTTCAGCCATACCACCCAGCCCTAATGCAGAGATACTTTTGCCATCATATAAATAACAATTTTGTCAAAATAAATCTCATCTTGTATAATTGCTGAATCCGCTATGTTTTTTAAAATGTAAAAAGGTGTTATTTGTTACAGGTCATATGCAATACATTAGCCATAGTAAATGTCATATACATTACTAGAAAGTAGAAATGTCGACATTGTCACATTGCCGCAATAATTTACTCTGACAGTGCTAACACAGCTATTGTGACTGACTTTGTTTGCATTGAGTCATTGTTTCATTGTAAATAGATCTAGTATATCTCATGCTGCCTTGAATTAATAATTCCCTGTCAAAAGCAGGGGATCTGTGTTGAACACAGTGGCAAGGGTCTCTGTCAGGTGACAGTAAAGATTATCTGCTCATGCTGAACAGGCATTGTCAGTCATTATTATTACCCACATGATGCAGACATTAAGAGGCACAGAGGGTTAGGGGTGGGATGATCAAATAGATTTATCTCAGCCAGGGAGTCTCATCGGCAGCCAACAACGCAGAGTTACAGCACAAAAGCTGCTGTATGAACAAAGTGGGACCGTGGGAACGGTGCAGTGTAGTAGCAGCAGAATGCAGTCAAAAAATAGCTCTGAATCTGAGAATTGAGATGGAAAAGAAGAGAAGGTTGTGGCGTTTAGATGTGATAATTATACGAGGATGCCAGGGACATGAAGATGAGTGTCGCTGGCTCCCATCTGTGCCACCTCAGTGCCAGTCCTCCACAGACGGCCAGTGTCACAGAGCAGAAACCAGTGGCAGGTCTTAAAGGACCATACAAGGATTTTTGCACATTTTTTTTTACCCATTTACTACAAATCACATAAACTTTGTATACTTTTTTTATAACTTTGAAGTTCATTAATCCATCCCACCAGACCGGTGATGGTTCCCAAAATATTATGTTTGCTTTTATTTGTGTCAATAGAATATCATTCTTAAGTGCCAAGGCAAGATGGTTTCGTACTGTACTGATATACTGATATTACTAGTTTTCTTCGGCCTATTATGTTATTGTTCTGCATACAATCTTTACATAATTTCTTGCAGCAAGGTATCATCATTATTGGCAGTTCTCATGTCTAAAGAATTATCACAATTTATTTAACCAATTGCTGCCTGGAAGTAAGGAACCATGTACTTAGACATCTAAAATACTGTAGCAAGAAAATGGTAGGCAGAAATGTAAAGTGTACCCATACGGTTTTTAGTAAATTGACAAAAACACACAAAAAGCTGGCAGCGTCCTTTTAACAACAACTTCCACTCTCCATCTGAAGCTCTAAAGACTGCAAACTGTTTGCCAACAGATCTGAGTGGGAAAATATCTGTCAGATCCTCTTCTGACTGACAACTCACTCAGTGATTGTGATTCTGTCTCTCACATCTGCATGTAGATGTGTGGGCATATTAAGAGACATTATGGTGGCAGTGAGGCCTTGAGGTCAGTGAGACCAAATCTCCATGTCCACTTGTGTCTGATCTCCTCGAGTGTCATCAGGCAAGACAAACAATACCTGCCACTTCCAGGGGTGCTGTTCTGTAGCTGAACTTACAAATATCACAATACGGTTGGCCAAATAGCAGTACTAATATTGTGATGATGATGTTCACATTTGCAGGTAAGAGAAAATGAATTGTGGTCGGAACAACTTGGTTATTAAAACCATCAAACCCTTTTAATGTAAAACATTTGTAACTTTGGTGAAATGCAAAATCTAATACAGTTATTATTTGCAACAAATTTTAATAATATTTGCATGTAACCGGTGACACTTCAGGTTATGTGAAGGTGCAACTTCTCCACAAGTTTAAATCAAATGAATTAAACTTTGAATCAAACATTTGACATCTACACGTTTGCAGTTTTGTGCTGACACAACATTAACCACACCAGTTAAACACCGGTTTCATCCTCCCGTGCTCGGCCTTTCTCTGCGCCTCACTGATTGCTTTTAAAATACTGACACATTGATTTTTTAAATAGGTAAGAGCAAACCGGCGATCTGCACGTTTTATTATTCAAATGCAGGGTTAAGTTATTTCGTGTAGTAAATTTTTTTGTCATTTTTTTTGCAATCAAATATAAAATATAACATGCTCATTCTGTCATTTCAGTGTAATACTGTCTTCATGACCAGGAAAAGACAACATCAAACTATGTCACCATGTTTTAATGGCCCGAATCCCAGACAATATCTAGCCTCCTTTCATAATATTAGTATTAAATTGATATTACCAAAATTATATTAGTGTTCTGTCAATCAATTCTCAACTCTCCTCTACGCTCTGAATTTTTCTGGAGTTGGCAAATGAGATTAAAGTTTTGTGGGAATAGGGACAGTTCTGTTATCATATACTCAACTTCATGCCAGCTGTATCTCCTCTTATGTTGCTACACTTTTCCAACACAGAACATACTGTAGTTTCAAATTGAAACCATAGTTGTTAGTCTGATGCTTTAAATGAATAAACTGTAAGTGTTGAAATTGTGTGGATTTTTTGATTTTCTACCTATTAATTATTTTCCCTCCAGCTCACCTATCGCTTTTCAGCTGTGCAAAGATGATCATCCTTTTATCAAGGTTGCCTGCATATCAGCTGTTATACAAGTACATTACTGTAATTGTGAACCTTTATCACAGCTGAACATAAAACTTAACTGGATACAGACACACTTTGCGCCATAACTTGTTCAAATGAAAGAAACACGCTTTCTAATTAGTTAACTAATTACATTTCCTCATGCAAAAGAAATTATAACTAAATAAATTGTGATGCATTTCTTATAGCTCATCATATTTCTATCTCATATCTAATAATACAGTAGAACTTCCTGAAAAATGTCACATTGTTCTTCCAACAGAGGCCGTTATTTTGCTATGTGTTTGATGGTTTTATAAATGAGAAGGAGTTTCTACTGGTGTGAGGTGACTCACTGAAGGGCTTTAAGTGGATTTCTAGGTTGTTGTTGTTTTGTTTTTTTAAATCTTACGGTATATCCATTCTTTCCCTCTCTCCGTCCCCTCAGAGGCCATCAGAGAAATGTCGCTATGTGGTGGGCAGTGTCCTGTGTGAGGGTGAAGAGAAGCCAGATGAAGAACTGCAAAAGCTGTACGAGAAGTTTGGCTTCAAGGTGTTTTCTCTGCCAGAAGTGAGCCATGCTGTGACCACCAGCTTCCCCTGCACTACACCTCTGTCCCACGTGCTGGGACCTTACAGGGTCTACCCGAGGCTCGCTTCTTATATTGAGGTATGGTCAATATGTGGATACAGTGGGTATAAAAAGTCTACACACTGCTGTTAAAATGGCAGGTTTTTGCGATGCAAAAAAATGAAACCAAGATAAATAATTTCAGAACTTTTTCCACCTTTAATTTGAAATAACCCATAAAATGAAAGTGAAGTGCACCGAACTCAAACCACTTAGGAAAAAAATTAAATTAAAAAACTTACTATAACGTGGTTGCATATCTGGGGGTGTGGCTGTGTTCAGAATCAACAATTCACATTCAAACTGAAGTTAAATAGTTGTTAGTAAACACTGTTACCATCAGTTAAAGTGACTCTGATTAACCCTAGATAAAGCTCAGCTGTTCCTGTAGGATTTTCCTGACAACTTCTCAGTGGCATCCTACTGCAAAAGCCACGGTCCACAAAGAGCCTCCAAAGCATGAACAGGATCTCATTGTTGAAAGGTATCGATCAGGGGAGGGGTACAGAAGAATTTCCAAGGGATTAGGTATACCATGGAGCAGAGTGAAGACAATCTTCAACAAGTGGAGAAAATATGAAACAACAGTGACATTACCAAGAACAGGACGTCCCTCCAAAGCTGATGAAAAGACAAGGAGAAAACTCGATATGGAGGCTGCCAAGAGGCCTACGGCAACTTTAAAGGAGCTGCAGGAATTTCTGGCGAGTAATGGTTGCTCCCTACATGTGAAAACAATCTCCTGTATTCTTCATATGTCGGGGTTTTGGGGTAGGGTGGCAAGATGGAAGTCTTTTCTCATGAAATAAAACAGCCAAGCACAGCTACATTTTGAAAGAAAAAAAATACATCCAGGTTTCCCGAATCCACGTAGAAAATGTGTTATGGTCTAATAAGACCAAAGTTGAACTTTTTAGCAATAATTCCAAAAGGTACAACAGCAACCCAAAACATAAATGTAAATCAACAAAGGAATAGCTTCACCAAGAGAAGACTTAAGTTTTGGAATGGCCAAGCCAGAGCCCAGATCTGAATCCAACTGAAGGTCTCTGGGGTGACCTCGAGAGTGCTGTGTGCAGGAGAAGCCCTCGCAATTCGATGGATCTGGAACATTTTTGCAAGGAAGAGTGGGCAAATATTGCCAAGTCAAGATGTGCCGAGCTGTAAGACTCCTGCCCAAAAAGATTGAGTGCTGTAATAAAATCAAAAGGTGCTTCAACAAAGTATCAGTTTAAGGGGTGTGCACGCTTATTATTTATTGTAAGTTTTTATTTTTATAATAAATGCGAATGTCCGTGAATGAGTGATAGATTTACACCAGTGGTCAGCCGAATGCTGCGTGACTGAGTGTTGACACAACTCCCACCTATCTCATTCTGTGTCAGCTGCCATGCGGCGTGAATGAGCAATGATGGTGAATGAACCCTTAACTATCTCTGTGAGTAATAATTTCACAAGTAAATATAGCTGAAATCACAGCACAGCTGTTGTCTGTAACTTATGTGTCTGGTGATTTTTTTCAGATGCTGTCGCGGTTATTAAATCAGGATTTTGGCAGTGCAGAGCAACAGCTTGGAAATGGCTTGGAAGTAACTGCTGGTTAACATGTAGTCTTAATGGGCCACATTTCAGTCACTATTTCATACTTGTTCCCCTGTCTGACAACAGAAACAGAAAAACATGTAAATAAGAACAGCTGTATTGGGAATTTGGCTGCGTTAAATTACCCTATATGTGAACACAGACAGTAGGAGAGAAACAAACAGATAAAGGGTGGTCCAGCCAGGGTTTGACCTAGTCTTGTTAATTTTTTCCTGGTTTCAGTTTGGTTTTCACTCAAATTTTAAAGGTTATATATCACATTAAAAGTTGAAAAAGTTCTGAAATGATTCATCTTGGTTTCATTTTTTTACATTACAAGAACCTGCCATTTTAACAGTGGTAAGTAGACTTTTTATATCCACTGTATGTTAGTCATTCTAAGGCTCTTTTTTTTAGCCACATAGTATCTTATGTTATAAGCCGTGCTAAGTGAGTCAGGATTCATCCCTTTATCAAAGACGGATCCCTGAGAAACATAAGTATAAAGGTTTGAACAGTGTCCACATCTCCAGTGTTTACAGGATGTTTCAAATTTTTGGTAGAAAGTTCCATAAAAGTTACTTGTTTCATACCCCTCTCCTACAGAGTCAAGTGTATGTCGTTATATGAAAAAGTAAGACAGGAGTTTTCTTTTCTTTTCTCTTTCTTATGCCCTTTTACTGGAGTGGATAGCAATCATCCTGTGATCATATCTGTCCTCGTTTCTGCTTCCCGCTTGTCAAAAGACTCTCACTCATGTGTTGTTTAATTCATCACATGAACAGATGAGGTCTTTAAAGTATATTAAGAATAGATGACATAGTAGGAAATGAAGGTACGTCTGAGTACCCCAGCCCATATGCTGAGCTCCATGTCCTCAGGACAGGCCTCAAAAAGCTATTGACATTTACTGATGACATTTACACACACGGATTCATTTAGGGGCATCCCACTGCATGAATAATGCTCCATGTGTGCTTGTGTGTGAGGGCATGCACATATGTGCGTGCATGTCTGTCCATCTGTTTCATTAAAGCTTCTGTCTCTTCACAGGAGGTAAAAAGGACCCACTTCCTAGTCAGACAATGTACCATTATGTCTAGAAAATATGCTGGATGTTCTCACATTCACCTTTTGTGGGTGGAACAAACTTTTCTTTCTCATGTGCATGAGAGTGGGAGACGGGAAGTTCACATAAAACTGTTCAGTGGCAAGAGGGATCTCATTTGAGCGCGGAAATTCATTGGTATTCCTCTCTAATTCTGTGAACCTTTTTGTATTTTATCACTAAGCTGCAGTGTTTTGAGTTGCCTGCATAAACCCAATGAATGATCAGCATGTAGAAATGATGTGAATGGTGCCATTATACCATAGGAGTAGTGATTTACTGTGTTGAGTCCTCCATCGGTTGTTGTGTTGTGTCGAGCACGGGAAAGTAAAGGGGGGCGAGGACCAAGCCTATGGCGTCGTTCATTGGCTGTATCCAGCTATGTCAGCATATCAAAGCCATGCTAAAGATAGCTGGTGTGCTATAGGCAGACCATTTCTGAAAGGTCTCAATTGGTGTTAATGTTGACCTTCACCCTGGCCTTGTTCCAGACTTTTCTTTATTAGGTAGCTTAAACTCTGGAATAGAACTTAGTTCCAATTGGTTATCTTTACTTCTACCCAAACACATAACCCAATAGGATAGAAACTTATATGATGTTGACACACTACCCATGCACTGGTCATAAATTGAACCTCAGACAGGCATAGCTTGGCTTATTTCCATTTATGGTAAGGTGACAGGCTGCTCCATACATAGGCCCCCTCGACACAGAAAACATCTGTCTAAGGCCCCTGGGAGAGACCTTGAAACTTCTATAGGAGCATCACCAAAAGTGAATAAATGATAAACCAAGTTTTCCTTCACAGCACTGATGAAGTTTGGATTTTATAATATGTTCATTTCTCAACATTCTCCATATACTATAATCCTTGTGAATCTAGACTGCGATGTGTCTCCTCACATAGTCACCAGCTGCTTCTTTTCACCTGTCCTGAGTGCGCTATAGCCAGATATCACCGCCTTGCGCCCAGGCAGCTCAGAGTTGGCTAGTGCACCGACACGCAAATGATCCCCCCACCGGCTTCCCACCCAGCAAACGCTAACAATCGGTTTTGCTGCTGTCTGGGTGTACTGGAAGTGCTGCAGCCAGGAAATGAATAGTGTTCGACCGATTAGCGGCCTGGCTGATTACTGGACCCGAAATGCAGCGTTGCCAATAAAATAAATTAATATAAGTATACGCTACTTTGGCTCTGATGCAGCCGCCTCTCCCTGTCTGTAGAAACCACTCTGTGGTCTTGAGCAATGTCCTCCATCTGATTGGTTACACATCCCGAGTAATAGCCTGTCAACACTGAAGGCTACTGTGCCACACACAGGCACAGAGGAACGCATTTGCAGACTGGAGCAGCTCTGTTGAGCGAGGGGAACTGTGTTTCAAAGGTAAGGCAGCAGATATTGCAGAAATTGAAATAAACATCACAATCTTCTGATCTTTTTCTATGATGACAAGCATACCCAGTTTCTCAGTTACACTGAAAATTCCTGAATAATGCACTTTGTTGCAGTGATATGCAGTTAACTAAATAGAGATAATTGAGTTTATTTATGTAGCGATAGGTGTATCTTTGAGTAATGTTGGTGCCAGTGCAACTGGAACTTATTTTAGCTACCATAATGCGAATGTACGATTACTCGCCTGTACTAGTTGATGGTTCTACACGTTACAGGTTGCCGAAGCTAATGTTGAGTCTCGTAGAGCTAATTTGAATGCAATAGCAAACGTCAACAAGTTCATTAGTTGATCCATAATTTAGTCAGCTGAATAGCAAAAAAAAAAAAAAAATTGATAGGCTATGATGTTATTTCTTGCATGCACTTACCAGGGCCGGTCATACTCTCAGTCTCAACCACTACTAATACTACTGAAGTGTCTCCTGAAGCTCTCTCTGTTTCTTGTAGAGAGGTGCACGATATTGTTGTTAGAGGTTTTAGACGTAACGGAACTGGATCTAATGCCTCTATTATCCATACATGGACTGCTTAGACAGTGTACAGTTGTCAGAGTTGAATAGTCAGTTCTATCGATATTGTGCATATTAATCTATAGTAATCATTAGCCAAGTTTTGAATGACAGGTTCCCTGCTATCACATGTTGTTAATAAATAGCATTTAAATAACTGGAACCAACTAAAGGCTTTCCAAAGCTGTTTTGCTGTAATAAATGAAGCATAATCGTGTGTTAAACATGTCAGCCTGCGGCCCCACTAACTCTCTCTCTTTCTCTTTCTTTCTCTAAACCTTCATTGCAGATTGATGTACTTATGAAAAGGTCTAAAGGTGCAGTATGAAAGCATTACATTCAACCAGCCCCAGGGAAGGCAGTCTACAATACATACAGCTATTTCGTTTATTCATTTATTTCTTAAACATTTTCAGTTAACTTTATAACAAATGTTGCTCGGAGCTCCCTGCACTCTTTGTTTTGAGATATTATTGAAAACTTCTCTTTTAATTAAACATATGATTAAAGGCATTTCAACAAAGTTTTTGTGTTGCAGTTTGTGTTATTCTAAAGTTTGACATCAAGATGTGCATTTTTACAGCAAATGTACACCAATCAGTTAGTAATCTCCTTGATTACTAATAAATAATTACTCAACCCTGAAAAACCATTTTGGTTGACCCCTAGAATTGAATTTTTGTGGCATGGAAACAGTAAACTAAACATCACAAAATCGATGCTAACAAGTGTGATGTTTACTAGTATATAGTTAGGAGCGGCTCCAGTCAGAAGAACCGTATACATTTTTACACTATACAAGTTTTTAATAGCTTTTTATAAAATGTTTTATTAATTTTTTTTAAAACATATTTATGTTGCAGTTGTTTGATCAGTCCTAATGTACATATTCTAATCCTCTAAGAACCACTGTCTGCTCAGCTTACAATCGTTTACAGGTATTCTCATCTTTTTTTGCAGTTTGGTTTCTGTGGCACTCGTCATACTGTAACGCCCCACATCAGAGGGCAGGACAAAGTCTAACATGTGCACTGACACAGACTAAACGGTCTGAGGGCATCGGAATAGCATCACTCAGTGTTAAAATTTAGTAGTATTCCCTTTTAGCCTCTAGAGTTACATAATCATGGCCTGTGTCAGCTTGAATCCTTTGTGAGCATGCAGCTCTGTCTGTCAAGCTAGCTGATGTCACCGTAAGGAAAGCATCAGTTTTTACTCCCTTGCACTTGTCTGCCATGAGGGAGAGGCGCTTGTCGCAGTCCATCAGTCGACTTGAGTGCCGTGAGAGGTCATTAAGGAGGTGTAGATAGGCTAATAACACACTAACATCCAGTTTGAGTTGTGGAGTGGCGAGTGTACTTTGCATACCAGCCACAGTGAGTCTAATGAATAATAGAGTATGGTTTAGAGAGGCTTTGGTATGTGAATGTGCTAGAAATGTATGCATATACTGTATACTGTATGATTAATTGAGTAGGTTTGTAGTATAAGGGACTTTGAAAGGAGGGAGACACTGGTGTGACGTAGCCTTGTACTCTGTATCTCTTGTAGGTTTATCTGAGCTTTTTCATTGCTATAGCTGAAACAAGGTGAATGAGAACAATGACACCAAACCAAAACAGACAATTGTAGGCTGTAAAACCAAAACAATAGCTTAAAGAAACTAAAATACTCCATATCACCCAAAAGTATCACCAGACACTGTTTACTATTACACATAGTCATTTGAGCAATTATTCGTATAAAAATATTGATTAGTGCAGCTTTAGAGCTTGAAATTGCCTGTCAAATTATGTAAATCAGTGCTCCCAGCGGGACTGGGGAGGCCAGCCCAGCGAGGTGGGTTTACTGCCTGGCCCCGTGTCCAGCCCAGTGTGTTCTCAGAGACTCCGGTACACCTCCTGGAATCCTATACATCTTCAGTTATCACAGAGCAGGTTAAGTACATAACTGCCCTTTTTCAATTGAACATTGTCTCTCCAGGCTAAAAGCACCATCTCCACACCAGCTTACCTCGCCTTATCACCTCCATGCACATCACACACACACACACACACACACACACACACACACACACACACACACACACAGACACAGAGAGAGAGAGAGAAGGAGGTATAATTGTAGCTTAAATGATCTGAAGTAGGGGATAGGTGTTCACTGTCTTAAATCCTGATGTTTTTAATGTGCTGTTAATAATCCAAGGGTATCAAGGAATTTGTGGTATCAGTGGAGTATCTGAGATCTTTGTAATTTGTGGTCAGCAGCTGTGTATTTATATCAGTCCAAATGAAAGCACCGAGTGAGTTGGTATGACCACAGGATGCTTGGGATTGTATGACGTCCCAGTTAAAAAGGCTGATGGTGAAAGAGGGAAAAATGAACAGATAAAGATGTAGCTGTCACACTATATTAGGATTTCGGCAAGCCCTGTTTGATCTTTGTGAAAGCACCTTTTCAGGACCTAAAAGAATGAAAGCAAACAATCATTGGGGTTTAATTTTGGTGGCTGCCTCAGACAAAACTCCCAATAGTCCCTGTGGGCAGAAAAAAGACGAGAAGCCAATAGCTCCTGTCCATTTAGTAATCCATTTATCTGAATCAAGCTTCAAGCATCATAAAAGCATCATTATTTTTCCATTATTTTCTTCTTTATGATATCATAGCACAGTTTTGTTTGCCTTGCAGGTCCCACAGCAATTAAAATGTACATCTATAAACACCCTAGAATATCATGGATTTGTATCATCTGGGGTATTCCACTATTGCAGAATTTGGATATATTCTCGTTGTTGTTCTGTATGGTTGCTAACATTGTGTTTATAAAAGAAATATGTAGGGAGGAGAAGGAAACATAAGAACGCTGATGAAACAGGCAAACTTTCTGCTCACATACATACTGTAAGCAGAATGGGAAAAACTCCGTATCAGCATGTAAGCACAATTTTCTCGTTTCCTCAATTTAGTGTCTGGAAAGAAAGTCCAAGCAATTTACCACTGTCATAATGATAAACAACAAGAATATTGTTTTTGCTCAGCCTGAATAATGTCACCACGTGGGCCCACCATCCACAGTGTAGGGGTTATGGGCGTGGCTTGTTGCCAGTTGTGCAGCAGGCGAAGCTGATAACTGTTAAGTGCATTTACTTCCTTATAAAAACATTTGTAAAGCCGATTTTTGTATTTTAAAATATTTCATATCCTGCACTGTTTACATTCATGTTTATGACCCTGCTGTTTTCTTCTTCTCTATCTTTGCTTACGCATTGCAGCACATTATGGTGTGTTACCACCATCTGTAGATCAGTGGAATAGTGTGACACCACTGGTAGTGGTCCCCTCACCTGTGTACACACACACACATGCATGTGCAGCCTCGTGTTGAATGCATGAAACAAACAAAACTGGACCCGCTCATAGAAAAAAACAGCTCCATGACACTACTAGAGGTCTAAAACTCCACAGGGGTCTTTTAAGGGTGAACTAGGATTGTTTGGCTGTAGCCTCTGTCCATGTGGTCCTAAATTCTCACCTCCAGAGGAATTTTAGAAATTGACAAGCAGGTGGCAGGAGTTTGGTGTGCTGTAGAAGCAGGTGAGAGAAAAATCATCCCATCTGAACGTGCTTTAAAAGCTTCATCCTCATGGAACAATAATGGGAAAAAAAATATATAACAAGCATATGCTATACTTTTTATAATTTGTAAAACCAAGTTAAATAGAATAATATTTTATTCGTATAATATATAGCTGACATGTATCGACCACTGGGGTGAAGTTGAGTTTTAGTGTTTATCTCCAGCAAAATGGAGGCAACTCCTGTGTCTGTTTTCACCTTTTTCAGTCACCAGCCCCTTCACGCTCTACCACTGCAGAGTGTTGATTCCTCACCTCCGTTTTGCTCATGGTTTATTCACCAGCCACTCTTCCCCATCTACTTTGATGTTATTATTTGTTGAATTAAATATAGAAAATTTGTTTTGCTTGTCCACAGCATCTATATTTCATGCAATGGCCTGATTAGGGGTTAGCCAGTGGAACTGCGCTGATTTCAGGTGTATCCACTGAGTAAACAAGAACTGAGATACCCGTCGCTCTGGTTAGATAGTTCTGTGGGTGAATATAAATGTGTCAGTCACTGTTTTGGCACTAACTGTTACCAAGTGAACTATGAATTTGTATTGTTTTTATTCTCCTGTGCTGTCACTGACGTTCACTCTCATCCAATCAGAATATACTTGGTTTCTGGGAAACTCTCTATTCTTAGCATATTACATCTTCTTTGTCTATCTGTCTGTCTTTATGTCAATCTTTGTGTCTTGTACCAAGTGTGTGCAGCTGATAAACTATATAATGAATGATAGTGAATGGAGAATTAGGACACTCTGGTAAAACAACTGTGCTTCCACCACTTATTATAGCACAGTTCTGTCTGTCTGTGTCGCTTTTGAACCCACAACCACAGAAACACACACATACACAGACCATTTATAAATAATAATCCTAAATCATGTTACATGGTGGTTGTAAAGCCAGTTATTTTCCTCACAAAGTCAGGTAAAGGAATCCTCCCACTCACATCTCGGCTTTTCTGAATATCGTGCTTCATATTACAGCTCATTTTCTGTTATCTAGCAGACAGAACTGAGTTCAGGTACCAGTTTGAGGGTTGAATTGTTATGCAGATAACAACTCATTTTTTGCTTTGTTCTGTAGCATATTGACACCATACACATAGAATCCTCTGGGCCTATAGATAGTATACCTTCCCAAAGGCTCTCAGGGTGTTTGGGTACAAGGGTATTTGTTTATCTAGTCAGGATTATTTTGAGGCATTGTTCAGAGATTCTTTCTTTTTCTTTTATCCTGCCTTCCCCACCTGTCCCTTTGTACAAAGTATGCGATAATGTAATATGCTAATAGGTTTTCCTTTTTCTAATTATTTTGGTTGGATGCCGGTAGTTTTTAGCAGCAGAGAGGCGGCTTAGCAAGGGACAGTTAATAGGTAATGTTTTGACACAAGGAAAGAGGGCAATGCATCTGAGTGCATGGACTGCATTTATACAAGAAAGCCTTTGAAAGTAGGCTAACTATAAAATATTTTGAAGGGATAATTTGGTTTTGGGGAACTTAGCTATTTTTTCCTGCTCAGCCAGAGTCAGTGCAATCTACACATTTCTTGTTACATCTCTGCATGCAGTTTGAAACTTACTTTGGCTCACTTTATGGTTGTCTGTGGGATCAAAAATGAAGTGTTCAGCATATGGTGCTTTCAAGCTGCAAGCGAGAAATACAAAAGGCATCTATGAGTTAGTCTCACTTGTGAAACTTAGAAAGAAAAAAGCTTAAGATAATTGATTTTTACGAAACAAAACTTTAATTATCCCTTTTGACTTTTTAAACATTTACTGCTTTTAATTTATTTTTTTGGGGCTTGTTTTATATAACTGATGAAACTGCTGCAACACAATTGGTGCTATCTGATCATCCTGCTATAAGCTTTAGCCAGTAGACCACAGACCCAAAGGCAGCACTGCTGGTTTTGTCTGCAGTATCATCAGCCATAAATAAACTTTACACGGTTCTACATTGACCCTCCCAGCTTCTTTTGTCAGGCAATGACAAATTTAACCCAGCCCAAAGGGAAATTGAGGCAGGGGAAAGGCGTGGCTGGATTGCACCTGCTTTGATCCTCTTCAGCCCCTCTACATCTTTAATGCCTCCTAGGCTCAGGTCGCAGACTCCCTTAACTGCTCTCTGTTCAGCCATTTCTGCGTGGGATGGTGCAGAATGGCAGGGGTTGTGGCTGCGATGCCATCAAAGCTTAGAAAGCAAAGTGAGAGTCGATAAGTGATGTTGAAGTTTGCGAGCGGGCATGTGTCTCTGTGACTGATTGCTTGGGAGCTTGGTGAAAATTTGAGTTCGAGGAGGTACATGCCTCTCTGCTCTGTGTGTGTATGTGTCTTTGTACTTTAAAATGCAGGAAGTAGTGAGAGCAAGATAAGTCTTTTTTCATTATTAATGCTGTCATTCCCTCCCTTAAATTTTTATTGGTTAACACAAGGTTCTTGTTTCTTGAGGGCTCTAAAAAATAATAACCTTAACATAACAGAAAGCAGCAGTCCAGAGCTGGAGGCAGTCTCTGACCTGCAATGCTTCATCTTCTGTGTTTACGATTAATATGCCTTGTTATCCCTTCAGTCTGCCATTTGACAGTCTGTGGAGGAAACACTTGGCTGTAGATGCACAGGGCTATATTTAGACACCAATGATTTTTTTCTTTCCTACAAAGAGTGGGCTATGATGTGTTGAAGCCCTGTGTGTACAGACTGGGCTTTTCCAAAAATTTCATATAATACCTGTTTTTCTGTTTGCTGTGGCAGGCTTTTTGAGAACTGTTGCAGCCTTAATGTTCAGTTACTATCTGATTTTCTTCCAGAGATTTGTCCTTGGTTTCATCTAAACCTCACCTATTGCTTAACCACCTCATGCCTGCATCTTATACCTGAATCAACCGCTGCATTTTTTCAAGGCTTCCATAAATGAAACTCTGTAGACTGAATGCCAAATTTTATGAATTTGATGATGAAAGCGTATTTGCACCTTTTCCAGTGGTGGAAAGTTACAGTGTATTTACTCAAGTACCAGATTTAAGCACAGATCAGAGGTATTTGCACTTTAATGTCCATTTTATACGGCTTCATACTTCTGCTCCTCTACATTTCAGAGAAAATATTGAAATAACTTGTTCTCCACCACATTTATATGACAGCTATAACTACTGGCTACTTTGCAGATTATGATTTTATATATAAAAATTACAATCAACAAATAAAATCAGATGGATTTTTATGATGGATTTAAATAGAAACTTGTAAAATAGATTAACAGTCCCCCACTGGGCTATTTTAATCCATTAATATGCTTACTTAAAATTATTAAAAATCTCATAAAGCTGTTTTTTGAAAAGTAATCTGTGAGATAACTTTGCCTAAAAATGTAGCTCTTGAATTGAGTCAAATCAGTTTTTGTTTACAGTTCAAGGCCAAAATTACTAATTTACCTCAGAGGGCTTTACAGTCTGTTCAACATATGACACCGTCTATCCGTAGACCTTTGATCTTGAGAAAGAAAACTCTATAAGAAACCTTTAAATTAAAAAAAAAATGAGGCACCTCAGGAAGAGCAGCTGAGAAGGGATGCCTCTACAGAAGTAGAAATAGTAAATGACAATCTGGAGAAATGAAATGACAATATTAAATATTGATTAAGAGTTTTCAGCAAAATGTAAATGTCTATTAAAGGAACTGTTTGACAGTATGGGAAATGATCTTATTTTATTTCTTGCAGACAGTTTGTTACCTCTTAGAATACAGACTGGAAACGGGGGGAACAGCTAGTCTGGCTCTGTCAAAAAGGACCTAGACCAGAAATAGACACAGCATGTAACTCCCCATAAAACAACAACAACTTGTTGTGTTACATTTCTGTTTGTGTACGGATTAAAGACACAAACAACATGGTGTGTTGAGCTATGTTGCGCTCCAGCTGGGCAATCATGCACCATACTGCCAATTAGACTCTCTCTTGTGAGCACAGTCTGACAGGTAGTGCTTTCACTGTTGTATTTTTGACCTGTGTGCACATTTGTGTCTCTTCTCTACTGCATGTGCACACTATTCCCATCCGGCTGAGGGTAAAATCGGCCTCTTACATTCTTCCAACTCACTCAGCCTCACCTGTGTTGATAGCATGTGAATAATGGTTGCTATGGCAATATTGTCACTAAGGCATCACGTATTTGTGTCTTGTGTTGTTTGATATAAAATTGTAAATTCTGCATTCATGTATACTGTGCATATAAGTGCATGTTAAGGTTTTAACATGCCCTCAAAATTCTGTCAACTTGTGGTTTTTAACTACTGCTGAGATGAATAAATGCGTGACATGTTATGTTTCCTGATTAATAATAAGATTAATAATTGTGCTCTGACCTGATATAGGTATCTAATAATGGTCTATTTGAATGTGTGGTCTTGCCCTCTTTCATCTGCATAGAGAATGGCAGCCTGAGTGTGAGGCTGAGGCAGTGGGATTGTTGAAAACTGAAGAGGTTGGACTGCAGAAGCTTTGTGTATCCACATAGTATCTGGTCATCTTTCATCTGGATGGAAAATGCCTCTTTGCAAGCACTATTACCCTCTTCACACACACACATACACATGCTCTCACAAAATCCTGTTTGTGTGTGTCAAATAGCTTGTTCATCAGATAGCTCAGGGTGGTTTATTGACTTGATTTCAGCTTATTACATCCAGCTAAGTCGGCAAGGACATTTTGGCCTTTAAACAGAAGTTCATGGCCTTTAAGAAGAAATTCTCTTTAGAAACTTTGGGCTCAGTCTAAATCTGTCCGTTCTGAAGTAGCAGACTGTGGAAGAGTGGGTTTGTGAAGATTAGACCTATCTTTGCATCATCATCCTCACAGGGGGTGCAAACAGGAGTACACTCACCTTAAAAATGGGAGTGCAGCAGGGTGAGCAGACATAGACGAGTAAAGAAACCAATATTGTTGTTATTGACCTGAGCTGACTCTGCAACAAACTGTGTGTTTCTGAAACTGAATCTCTATGGATTTAAGTGTACCACAACCTTCTTATCGTTCTTCCGAAAGACATAAATTCTACACTTTTATTTTGATCACCCCTATCTATCTGTGGTTCATTTGCAGTTGAAAAAGATTTAAAATGGCATACCGACCATGTGCATGAGTTTTTAACAAATATGTGGTATGAAAGTTGGCCATTATTTACACTAAAGATTGTTTAACAGTGGGCACGTTTCAAAACTGAAATTATATACTTTTTATTTTCTAAGCTGAAATGTAATTTCTGCCAGAATCCAAAAGCACTGCGTAAAAATGATGGATTGGTCCAATTCTTTCATTGTCTGTGTGGCAGTTGCCACCATTGTTAAGTCAATGGAAATCTTCTGTTTGGTTTGTTTTACTTGTGGATTGTTGAAGGTTGCAGATGCTGTCGAGCAGTTGCAAATAGTTGGTTAAGGATAATTAAATTATAATGAACCTCTAAAATGATGTCTATTATTCATTAAAACATCCACCCATATGCTCGAATGTTTATTTTAGTTCAGCATAGGCTCAATAACTTCTTCGGCTCAGTAGTAAAATGTTTATTTGCACTTTGCAGAATATGGGTCGTAGAGGAATTTTTGGTGGTTCCACATTAAGAATGCCTCCAAGCATTGAGCCTGGTCCCAGGTCAGAGTGGACCAGTATGAGTTCCTATCTCTCTGAGCTTTCTTTTTTTTTTTTTTGGCTTGTTACTAATTCTACTGTGCATTACACGGCTGTTCGAGTGGGGAGCGAACAGCCAAGGTTGGTACAGTTGACTTTGCATTTAGGTCTCTTTTTGGGGTTGTGGCCACTACGAGGCCTGTGACCATGTATTGTACATATTCTTTCTGAACCAATATTCATAATAATCACTTTGACTCAGCAGCACTGTATGTTTGCAATACTAAAGAGCCTCAACAGTTCAATGCTGTACTCATACAGTAGAAAATTAATTAAATCCTGTCCCCATTGTAAGAGCACATGCTTGGTGTACTGTTTAGCAAAAACTGTACTCTGAGCGAGCAATTCAGCTCTGGAACAGAACATGATATATCAGATGGAGAAAAGAATAAGGATATTATATAAAGTCTCTTTACTGCTTTAGAGTAAAAGTACTGCTGACAGAACTCTTAAAAAGCATCAAATATACTTTTATTGTTGTTTGCATGAAAAGCTAACACCAACTGAAATAATGGAAAAATAATTGCTTTTTAACTAGCGTCTTTTTGTGCAATTGAATAATCTAAAGAATGGGATTGTGTTTATGTCAGTCTCACTGTCCACACTGACGTCTGCACATTGTAATGTGTATGCTGCCTGTGGCACCAGATAATGAATTTGAATTGATCATCATATGGTCACTGTTTGCTGTGTGTAATCCCTGGCTTAGCACTCATGCCTGCTTTACAAAAAGGCCTTCAGCATAGTGGCTGATGTAAATACTCCAGCAGTGTCACCCCAGTGTAACCAAGCAAGTTCCCTGCAGCCCTGATGGTGAGAAGAGGATGAAATCTATCTCATTGTATTTTAAATTCTCCCCAAGTCAGCTCCACAGCCTGCGTTTCTCACCTCAATCAAAGGCCTCAATATTTGCCTACAACTGATGGTCAAACCTTGATCTCCATATCAAATGTAGCCCTGACCTCCAGGTCAGTAGCACATTGTCCTATGGACCACATGAATCCAGTCCCTTCTATCCGTCAGTCCTTCTGCCTCCCTGGCTGTCCTGCAGTGAAATGGCCACACTTCCTTGCCAGTGTGGGTCAGCAAATATTAAGTAGATGCCAGATTACTGAGAGACACAAGAGGTGGAACATACGGTATCTAATCCACAACCCTCTGGGTGCTGTGACACAGGAGCAGAGGTGTCAAAAGAGATCAGCTGTTGACATTTCTTAAAATGTATTTCAAGTTTTGCCTCTCTGTCTCTTGATTTTACAACTGTTGTTATGCTGCAGACCTCTTTCTCTGTGTGTTTGTGAGTTTGTTTGTTTTCCAGCGGATGCACACTAAGATGCTGGGTTTATGTAAAGTAGCCACACAGACACGCACTTGCCTTTGAGCACTTCTATACCAATAGAATGGGAGAGGAGTAATATTATTGGTGGGGGGGCAGGGCATGCTGTGTTTATGTTGCAAAAGTGGTAATATTGTGGTAACACTATGCTGGATGCTCTGTAAATGCAACTTGTTCAGCAATGACTTTTTGATTTTTGTCTCCTTTATTCTGCATGTATGTTCTTTCTGTTAAACATATTGCTTTTCCTCAATCAAATAATTCGTTGGCAGAACATGAAATTTTAGATTAAAACTGATAGTGATGTTTTCATATATTATTTTTGCTTAATGTACAGAAAGCTCACCGATACAATGCTAGTTCTCTGAATACATTGGTCCTCATGCTTAAATCCTATGTGTGTTACTTTCAGCTATGCTTTAACACTAGGGGGCTGAAAGACTCAAGACAAAAAAACTCACTGCGGAAGTGCCTTGATATCCACTACTTTACTATCGGCCCTAATAATTTGCCTTATCTTTTTTTTTTTATTGTTTAAGTCTTAGCAGTTCCTACCAACACATCATCAGACACAGGGCAACATGAGCATCCCATTGAGGTCTTTTTTTGCTGCCATCCTATGGTTGTCTATGCCTGCCATTCTGTTCTATAGCAAAATGACTTCAGCTGTTGAACTACTTATGCTGAAGCCCACCTATCCCTAAATCACTACAATTGACAGGTACTGTATCTCACATACTTTTTTGCTCACAGTAAAGAGGGCAGTATAAAAGGGAAATACTTCTGTTATATCTGAGATTTGTGATGATATTAAATAACCTCACATACTCGTTACAGACAGTATTTTCTCATCCTACGACCAAGGAGCAGGCCTGACATGAGGACTGTAGCAGGTCTTTGTAAGACTTGGACCAAGTATTCTGTGTCTCTGTTTCCTGACTCCTCTTGTCTGTACACAGCTTCTTGAAGGCAGCCCTGTTTTAGCTGGGACGGTCCAAAATGAAATGGGAAGCAATGATTTAAAATGTTCAGATAAAACACTGACTCTCTTATGATCAAACCTGAGCTTACATCTCCTTTGTCCTCATCTGTGTTGCACTGGGGCTAATCCCTTAGTGCCAACATCACTGCTCGCGTCCTGCTCAGGCATCTTGGGGCTCAGGCATCATTTAAGAGCTTCAAAGAGGGAAGGTCTTGCAATAGATGCTGTGTTGTCTCATGTAAAAGTAATTGTCAAATACCTTTTCTGCCACTGTGTTCTTCCTCTCTCTGTCCCAGGGGGCTGCACAATCCATTTTACTTTTGAACCTATGGTCCATTCTGGTAGTCTCCATGAGAAAGAACATGTCATTGTGCTTTTAATGGGATTAACAGAAGTCCTCAAGGATATAAAGTCAAAACTAATACAAAGAGAGATAAGAGAATAAAGTCAAACAGAAAAAAATGAAAATTAAATGTCACTCCAAACCTTATCTGTGAAATTTATGCAAAAGATATTCACCCTGCAAAATATATAGATTATATGCACAGATGTATAGATTAATCATAAAAGTGGACACTTGTCAACTGTTGTGGTACCGGGGGACAGTTTTTTTTCCCTGACTCATAACGCTGTTTGTTGAACTTTGAGTCCCAATTTGTGGCTTTGGATTGATGTCCCATCTCTGGCAGATTGTTTTCCAAAACTGTAGCCCTGCTGCAACAACACCTGACCTGAAAAATACATCTATCTAAGTCACATTGATTTTTCAATGATGATTCTGGTGCAGGCAATCCTGTGTGCAGTGGTAATTTCAGCCTTTAATGAACTCAGTCTTTTTTAGAAGTGGGACCTCTTTAGAAACCAGTGATGGGTAATCTCTATGCTTCAGAGAGCAGTTTTATTTAATACAGTACCTTTTAATTATGCAGGCGTTTACTTAAGACTCTTGTTCTCTTTTATACTCACTGTATGTGTGCGTGTGCGTGTGTGTGGGTGTGTGTATGTGTGTTTGTTTGTTTGTCTGTGTTCCTATGCCCTTGTATGCATCAGGGGAGGATTTATTTCTGTTTTTTTTTAACAGTTACCGTAGACGTAGTTAGAGCCCACTGTAAAACACCTGAAACATAATTTCAACTGCAGTTAAACCTTTTAACACATCCTGACCCCATGCTAGATGCACCACCGTGTCGCCCTTGTCTAATACATGTCACAGGCACATGTAGCATTACTGGTGCTGTGTATAGATACCTATCTTACCATCATCGATGGACAGCCATGATCAGAGACTATACTGCAGGAGTGCTGCTCTCCGTATGTCCACAGGACAGCTACATAAAGGAACCATGCTGGAAGCCCAGTTTCTAAAAGTTCATTGAAATGTCAGTTTTTGTAGTTTTTTTTATCCACTCCCCATATTTTGCTTTGTCTAAAATATATTTCATCCTTGCAATGCTCGTAAATCTACTTCCTCACAAAAAGTCAAGAATAAATATTCAAATTTAGTTTAGATAAACATTGTCTGTTTTCACAGTAAATTCTTGCCATTTATTTATTAAATTTATTTATTGTGAAGCTCATGGAGGAAGTGTTGAGTTAGTATCAACATTAACTTCACATATCTGCATTAGCTTACAGCTGCAAATGAATGGAGCAGTATAGAAAAAGATATGGTGCTCCCACTGTGACGATACATGTGTGAGTGACAGCATTATGAAACAATATATGCACAAGGGGTTGCTGTGGCACTCAAAATGAAGGTGTGGTTAGCAGCCATGATTGAATGATTGTAGCTGAAACACCAGGCTTAGGTGAGAGGCTCAGTGCTTCCTCTCCAGGTCACAATCACACAGCTAACACACATACGGACAAACACATTTTCACTCACATAAACAACTACAGACAAGTTTCCAATTCAACTAACCTTCATGTCAGTGCAACAGGAAACAGGAGCACCTGGAGAAAACTCATGCAGACCCAGATATGACATGCAAAATCTGCACAGAAAAGCCACAGCCAGACAGACCTGTTTCAATTTGGGATAATCTTTAAGAGATGCATGCATACCACCAACTTCTCGAGAAACTAGCCGCTGAAACTCGTTTCATTTTCTGCAACTGTGGAAAGACAGGCTGATTTTGATCACATTTGCCTGACTTCCATGTTTGCCGGCATGGAAAGCCTGTTTGCAACTGAACTCGCAGGCAAAATTATCCATCAGAAGTCAGTATATGTACTAGTACTCCCATACTTAATGTGCTTCCTGTCATTTTAAACACCATTGGTTCTGCAGCTAAAACTCAGCAGGCTCAACATTCCAACACAACTTATACTATACCAATGTTGTTGATAGTTAATGCATTTCCACACTTAAACCAGGGGCCATCCATTTTTTTTTTCAGAACGAAAAAGTGACACCACCTCATTTGAATTAATAATGTTCAGAGCAAATGAATTGTGAGACAGTAAAGTTGTGTTTTACCTTGTACAGCATGACATCCAGGGTAAAAAAAAAAAAAAGATAAATGGTGCATAATCGTATAATGTCAAAATCCAAATTCCAGATTTCTTCTTCTTTCTTCCACTTTTACTACCTAACTATGTGTGTGTGTGTGAATGTACTGTATTGTAATGTTATCAGCCCCTTTTTACATCTCCCTGTGGACTGAACACTTACTGTATGTCACATTCTAACTAGCAACAGCCTAGAGCTGCAGTGGGAGCAAACTATGTGTTAAAGATGCCTGGTGAGTCATTCCTCATTAAAAGAGATGAGACACCAGTGGTTTGTTGTTTGGAGCTTGGAGAAATGCTTCATGGGTGCAAATATTGACTCTGTTTATTCTTTCCCTGTGGGCTGAATGTTGTAGATCCATGTGGTTGAATATTTGCTCTGATTAATGATCCAAGACTGTTGTCGTCAAACTTCTGCAGTAATAGTAGTTGCAGTAGTTGACAATAGTCAAGGGGGTCATTGATTTTTTTTTTTTTTAACCAAAATTATTTTTTTAATATTCAAGATGAACACAGATAAATTCCCATATTTTTTCATAAAAAATTGAAATAATGACGTTGTTTACTTGTTAACCACAATGAACTGTGTCTTTTTAATTGCAGTAGGAAGGAAAACATCTTTTGGATATATGGAAACAAAATAATCTCTTTAAATTCATCTCCTTATTTTTAAAAATCTTTTCTGTTAAAAAATTGTTTATTTTTTAAAATAAAGGAAGCAACAAGCTTTAAGCATCCATTTTCTAATGTTCAAACTAAATCTTCCAGTTGCACTGTGGTTCTGTTCATTCATATTTATTTTAAGACACTGATGAAATAATTCAGCATTTGGTTTTTCTGAAAGAAAGGAAGGGGGTGTAAGATGATGAAGTGCAGCTCATTAGAAAAAGTCCTTGTTGTTCAGTGAACTTATTTTTTCATCTAACAATGAGCAAGATAGTGATGTGTTCACTGCCTGTCTCATTGTTGAGCTCTTCTTGCCTCTCACCTCTTTGTGAAACTGCTAAAGGCATGCTGGGGAGAAGAATGGTGTTGATTAAGGGACAGTATCAACATCATCTCCTGCCTGCTTTCTGCGCGCTGCTCTACGTCTTAACCAACTCCTAATAAGATCTCAGCGAGCTCCTGGGAGAGGCAGGAGGCAAATCTGTATTTGTGGATTTAGTGAAGCATGTCCATGAGAACATATATGGATATGAATGTTGGAAAAGGGGTTTATGCATGTGCACGCATCCGTTTGTGCCAGTAAGCGTGGGTGTGTGTGGATGTGTGTTTTTTCATTATTTAGCTGTAGAGCTTGTGTTTTTCATGTCATTAAGTGTGCAAGAAATAAAACAGGGCACAGAGCTGTGTGTGAGCTGCTCGATTAGATTAGGGCAAATTGATTGTAAGCGTTTAGTTGTCTCCATCGGAAAGTGCCACTGATTGCGGAGGCGGGTGAACGTGCTGACGGCTAATTTGATCGCTCAACAGCTAATGCAATCTGCGTTACGGCACCTATTGCAGATTGGGATTAATGTGCCATTAGGCCGAGCAGGAATGGAGAGGTGGAGGAAAGTTAGAAGGCTTGCGATCGCACACTGTACTACGTTCGCGAAGTTACTGAATGACAGAGGCCCAGACACTAACTGTTCACCCCCTGTGGCTGACTAGTCCATATGTTCTCTGAAAACACCAGACAGCTTGACTCCAGTCAGGAAAATAAAACAGATTTCATTAATTTGCACTCAGTCTTTTCTGAAATGCAAAATGTCAACATCCTCTTTAGTTAACACACAAACATCTAACCATTATTGTAATAACATAATAGTATAATGGTAAAAAACATAAAAAAAAACAAACAAAAAACCTTGAAACTGCATTTGCATAAAGCAGCAACAGTCAGTGTCTTTACAGTATATTAGTCTGACTGTGACACTGATTGATAGCCACACACATAAGAGTCACACACCGTGTACCATGGCAAATGTTAAGCATGCTTGCCGCAATTTGTGCATGATCATACAATATAATGTAGGGCATGCTATAGAGCTACTTAGCTAGTTTGGTGGTAGCACTTTACAGGAAGCATTACATTTGAAATTCACTTTCAAATGAGGTGTGTCCGTCCTTGGCCTTTGTGCACACGCTAGAAGAAATGAAAAATACAGAAAACCACTTATCAAAACATTGCTCTTCAAAATTACCACTTGATAACTTTAAAATATGTAAACCCATTTTTAACCTTTTAGACCTTTCTCCATTTTTGTGTCTATGTAGCGCTTACATTCATTCTTTCTTTCCATCAATCAGCTGTGCATCAGAGACTGATTGCATCATAGAGTAAGATGGGCGTGTGTGTATCGATTAAAATCTGTTCTGTGGCTGAATTCAGATTGACCTCCTTATAATATGAGTGAGAAAAGGAAGAGCTGGTTATCACAGCAATAATAAGGGTCCTGCATGCCCCCTGTCCACTCCCATTATCTCCTGTCACATTCACTTCTGAACCCAAATGCCACATTAGCATGCCTGAGATCCCCTCCCACAGTGGCATCATACTGACAGCTCTCATACCCGCGCAGCCTATAGAGCTCCTATTCAGACAGAGCAGCAACTTCCATCATGGTTTATGCATGTCTCCACACTTCAAGGATCTTTAACAGTATTCAGGCAGCCAGTAAATGGCATACAGTAGAAAATGTGTGCAGTGTAAGAATGGTGTGTTTGAAAGAAAGATCCCTGGTTCTGTTTAGTTTTGCCAGCTCAACTTACGGTGACGGGCTGCGTAATACATGTAAAAATATAGAACAAGAACAAGTTTGTAGTCAGCAATGTTTAAAAGCACTAAAATTTGGATATCATAAGCATAATATTGTGCCTTTCGGTTATTACCAACAGAAATGAAAGATATTTATTCTGTCTAATGCTATCTAAAGGTTTGTGTGCACCAAGTTTGATGCTGAGTACAATTGGAGTGTGTCCCAATGTGTCACAACTGGCAAAGAGGGCCTTTGTTCCTGAGAGGACAATGAAAGCTGTGGTTCATCCTTCACCTTTCACCGCTACAGCTCCACTATCAAAGTGCAAGTGTGTTGTGGTCAGCAGTGTCATCCAGCTGGGGAATGGGCCTTGGCTATAAGGGATTTAGAGGCTTTATAAAACAGAGTGATACTTTTGCTAACTTTCTGACACCTTTTATTCAAAGGGGTTTGAAAACAGAGCTTAATATTCACACTCTCTGTGTTTGTTACAGACACACATCACTCAACCACATGCCTTCCTCGTCTCAGCTAATAGAATAATGTGGAGCATAGCAGTTGCATTGTGTTAGCTAGTAGCTGGGCATTTCTCAGTCCAGGTTGAGTCCGAGGCCAGAACCATCCCAGACGTAACAGCCCAAATAACATACTTTACATCACAGGTGGCTGTGCAAATGGCAGTTTGTTTTCCTTGTCAAAGCCAAAGCCTGACAGCCAATGCTCAGTGAAACCAGTAACAGTGGATGTGGAAAATATTGCCTTCATCTTTTGCATAATCAAATTCAGAACTTTACACACAATCTATTTTAGAAGGAGCGTTGTTAATCCTATCCCTCAACTTATCATAGTAAGCGTGAGTAATGGGTTTCGCCTACTTCCAGTGTTTCTAGTAAAGTGTGGTATGATTCAGTGTGCTAAGCAGGTTTGTTTAACCAGAGTTAAATGGCTCCAAACTGTTGTTTTATCCATTCATGGATAAATCAATTAATAATTTCAGGCAGAACCCAGTCAATGAAATTACATTTATTTTTTACAACCAGAGAAATTTAGGCTGACATTGATTTTGAGTGATACTATATTGAATAAACCAGGGATTAATTACACAAAATTAGCATCATATTACACTGTACAGTAGCTCTAGAGTAAATAACAATTTGTTAAAGCGCATCATAACTGGTTTTTGTTCACACTTCAGAAGTGTTCAGAAGTGTTCATTAAACTCAGTGGTTATTGTTATGAACTCCTTCAGTGTTGTAGTTACAGATGCACCAGTGATTCAGGCAAAGAGACACTGATCTTTGCACCTTTGCACCATCTTCTTCCTGCCATGAAAACATACTTGAAATGAGGATCATTTTCAGAACTCTATGAAATCTGACACATACTGTCTGCTACTGTAACTAGTATTCAGCTTAATATGACTAACTTGTGTACAGTAGCTAATTAATAACACAACACTTGCCTTCTACGGCGAATATTGACCTTTAAAAATTACAATGAAGGATCAACATCCATAAACGGGGGGTTTATGGCAGGGGCACTGTACTGTGTGATTGTGTTTTTCTGTTAGTTTTCTGTTAGTTTTTCTATCCCCAGTGTTCAATATTGTGGCTCTCAAAATCACTATCAGCTTATGTTTTGCTGTTGGTACAAAATGAATAAAATTTCAGGGACTTAAGGTGTTTGTTTAATTTTGTCGATTTCCCCTTTATTGAATGTTCATATTGCTGAGAAACCTTTGTTTAAAAAGCTAATGTGACTCGAGTAATGGCCCAAAAAAAGCAGTGAAACACATCTTAGCCCAGGGATAACATCCAATTATATATAAAGATGTGTGCCAAAAAGAAGATAAACATCTGTATGTTCCTTTTAGAAACACTCAGCTCCTGGCACCGATGTTTGGGTGAGGGGAGAGGGGAGGGCTTTTCATCTGAGGGACAGATGTGGTATTTTAACATTCAACATGCCACAGGTTATGGATCAGCAGTCTAAGGCACATCTTTCTCCACCCACACTGCCCTTCACTTTCCTCATAGATCTTCCCTCACCACTATAACCACTATATGTGTCCTTATTGGCCTGTCTTTCCCTCCCATGCACACTCTAATTTTCTTGTTTGTCTGCAGGGGCTGGAAACATTAGTAACAGGAGGAAAGGTTAATGTTACATAGAAAAGATGTCAAAGTGTGAAGCTGAATCAAATAGCCCTGTGAGCCCCTGTAAGAGAGACAAACGATTAAAATTAACCACCACCAGTAAAGTGAGACGAGCTTTCCCACGCACATGCATAGAAAATGGATGATCGAACAGATGCTGCAAGCTAAACTACGAGTGAGTGAACATCTATGAGCTTCATCTACTTCGGGACCAGTTGCAGAACTTGGGACATGGTGGAGCACAGACGATGCAAAAGGAATCGGAGGATCATGTTTGTATTTGCTCTTGCTGTGCATCATTCAGCTGTAATACAACCCAAGTCCTACCATCCTAACATCTGACTAAATACATACTTACAAACATGAATATGTGAACTATTAATACAGCAGGATAAAAGAGAAATGAATGTAGTGTACAAGCTTGCAACACAAATTGGGTATTTTACAATTGATAAAATGATTCAAATGAACCTCCAACCCTTCTGACCCACGGTCCCTCACAAAATGCCAACTGAGTGCTTGTTCCTCTGTGAACTGAAGTGAAGACAGCTAACATGGCGACTCAATTTATTAATGCCATTCGGGAAGCTGTCGCTCAGAGGAATGAGGCAGAGCAGGGCAGGGAGTGAGATACCATAAACATCTTCATGGCACTGAGCGGTTTGCTGAGTGGGATGGCAGGAGGTGATGGGATGCACCCGGGTGCAATGAAGAGTACCACATGAGCAGAGGAGTGAGGAGCAAGTATTGCCATATAGACTGCTAGACATACTACTCT
The DNA here is from genome assembly GCF_016859285.1 of Xiphias gladius. NCBI lineage: Eukaryota > Metazoa > Chordata > Actinopteri > Istiophoriformes > Xiphiidae > Xiphias > Xiphias gladius. The sequence continues at coordinate 17,570,091 of NC_053420.1, read as the reverse complement.
ACTCCTCTCTCATCTCCTGTGTGTATATTTATTGCTTCTTATATATGTGGCTTATGGCATGGAGGTCACCTACTGAGTTCAAGCCTGAAGGAGCAGACACACAATGCAACACGACATCAGTGAGCTGTACTGCAGATGAGGGAGGATAACAACAAAAACACATCTTAAATGAAGTGGATAGCTTATAGCTCTGGTATATGTGGCTCAGGTTAACTCGGTAAATAATGGCTATGATTAAAGGATAAGTTTACATTTTCTCAAGTCTGTGTTAAACAATACTCATGTGCCAATATGTTAAAAGTGTTACTGGCTGCTGTAATCATTCCTCCTGACCGTTCCAGCCCTATAGAGATTCCTCCCTGCCGTTAAGAGTTGGGGGAAAAAAACTCCGTGTTGTGTGCTAAATTCATTCATTGCAAATCCAATTTTCACCTGATGTTAACATGCGGTCTGTATATGTGTGCATGCATTTACACCTTGCATTAACATGCATCCTTCCTCAAGATTTTCAGATACAGATAGCATGTTAATGCCCACTGTAAATGGGATTTAAAGTTCAGCCAAAGCTAATACGAAGCTCCAACAATTTGAGTCAGCTGCAGTATGACATTCCCTCTTTGTATTTCCGCCTACAGTGTTTCTCTCCTGAGCTGCGGCAAAGTGTTAGAAACACTTAGAGGTAATTTTGATCAACAAAGACGAAATTTGGAAGACACGTTGTTGATTTGGACTACCCAGACCAACAAAGCCTCATATTAGCTTAACAAGCTGAACTTCACCATGCACTTTTACACAAAAATAAGACTGAGGATTTTCTGACATTGGAGTTGGACTTGGAAGGTATCTCTTCACAGCCAGTATGGAGATGAGGAAGTGTGAGTATCTGTCTAAAACAGACTTGAAAAATGTGAACCTCTCCTTATACCTAGGTTTTATAACTATACTCTGTAGTATGGGAAGTAAAATAGACCGGAATATCTAAATACTCAACTGTTCTAGTCCTTTGATGTGTAATGAAGCCAGTGTGTATGTTCTTGTGTTGAGGAACGATAGTCAATAATCACACATTTTACTACACTACACTATATTGTGTAGTATGTCTGCCTATTCTCCACATATATCAGTGTTTAATGAGCCAGATACTGGTGAACTGATAATATCAGACATATAAGGGCTCGAATCTATACTGTGCATATGTGTATATGTGGGTGGGCTGCTTTGCTTTTGTACATGTTTGCTAATTGGAGAGAATGTCCTATAAATAGAGTTTTCTTGGAACCCTTTATACATTGAGTGGGAAGCCAAACTTGTTTCAGATATGTTCCTCTCACTGTAAGTGCGTATATGTGTGTGTGTGTGTGTGCAGGTGTGTACACGCGTTTTGTATCTCTCGTCACTTCATCTGACAGTTTTAATCAGACGATGATCTGCAATCCAGGATGCTCCCTGTTTGCTGTACATTAATAATGTGACATTACGGCATCACTCTGCCAGTGTTGAGAACAGAACAATCTGCCGAGCCTTCATTCATCTCCCCTCTGTCACCAGCACAGCCTCAGCTATGAGTTATACTTTCATATGGATCCACTGTCCCCTGAGACTTGTTGGCAGCTTATTGTTCTCAATATTTCCATGTCTGGAGAACTTTTTTATATTTGGCTGAAAGTGAAGATAAATTGTTTCTCTGTATGTGACGAGCAGGGAACAAATTCAAATTTTCTTCTTTCCCTGATTCAGTTGAAAACATGCTTATTTTCTGTGTTTCTCTGCCCATGGGCAACTGGACTGTACGTTCTCTGTTTACTTCAGTCGATGCAGTGTTATGTAGAGATTCAAAGGAGCAGTTTTGCTTATAGCATACACTGAAGTTTCTCGTGCTCAAAAAAATGCCACCTGGTGATTAAGCATATTCTTTTATTTTTTCACAGCAGGTGTCTCCCAAGAATTTTATTGTATAATGGCACTAGTAAATTTTAAAAAGGGGCATTTACATCATATTTTTTCTACTTTATACTAAAATTCCTATTTTGGATGAGTTTGAGAGTTTGATTTTGTTTCATAACTCTGAGTCTGTCGGTAAGTGGGGTAATTTACTGGAATTCCTTTTTTTGTATATATAGCTGTCTGTGTTTTTGATCTTATTTTCTTTTGTTTTTGGCAGCAGCCCACCAGGCTTGTGAATCATCTCTGAAATGTTTCATCGGATCACTGGCACATTAAATATAATTTTCATCCCTGTCACAAATCCTATTAACATGATGAAGCTGACTCAGGGGCAAACCTTTTTTGAGACACTGAGGATGAAAACCATTAGCCGAAAGAATCATATCCTTGTAGATAACCCGAAACAAAATTTATTCCAAATTTATTTTCAAAAAGAACAAGCTCCAAAGTAGGGATCTGCTCTTTGCCAAAAGAACAATTGGACTTTGTCTGAGTCTTTGAATATGTGACTAATTCAGAGAGCGATTCTTCTGAACCTGAGCAAATCGTAATAGTTAAGGATCACAGACCAATTAGTGCCATGACCCTGGTACAAAAAAAAAAAAATCCTCAGAATCACCCTTAAACAGAACACATGGCTTTTCCTTGTATCTGCAGGGGGAAAAAAAGTTTGCTTATAAAAGAAATAATTTTTTAGCAAAACATGAGTTAAAGTTGGTAAAAAAAAAAATCACTAGATGGGGAAGAGTCATCCCTCTTGTGTCCAAAATGTTTAATTGCTGATAATCCAAATTCAAGGGGAATAATAGTATAAAAGTTTGAAATATCCAGTGTTATAGGAAGTTATTTTCTTTATTTTCATGTTTCTTGACTGTTTGCTTGAATTTTGTTATTTCCACACATAAGCTCATCATTTGATCTTTCACTGTGCTTTCCAGTTCTCCACATTGTGTTTCACCAAAGTACGTTGACTGTTGGGAAAAATGTGTAGCTATAAAAATCGCAGGCTCCTGACAAATCATTAAACGCATGATGATGTAATCACGCATTATACTTTTTAACGGAGAGGAAAACACAAATAAGACACCTCTTAAAAATAAATGGGTGATGGTAACAGACATCTCAATAACACAGTGTCACAGCTGGCATTTCTTCATCTTTTCTAATTTTGCTCTTTTGAGAGAACTCCTGTGCTTCAAAAGACATTTGGCAGCCACCCCACACTCCCCCCACATCTTCTGCAATCCCTCAGATTATCAAAGTATCTGGTCTCCATGGAAAACAGAGAGGAGGGATCTCTGGCAGAGGCAGTTGCCCTGGCAACAAGCTCAGTGAAGTCAGCTGCCCAGAGCAGAGGTAAAACACAGCTGACTAAACCACATAACTGGAAGCTGGCAGACTGATGACAGGATTGAGTACCTACCTGTCTCGGCCCAGCAGAACGGCCAGAGTGGGGATGGTGTGAAAAATCCTGTAGCATAAAGTGTGTTTCCCCAGCTCTGATAAACTGTGAATTTCTGAAGTATGTCTAAATTGTAGGAGTTTCCTAAAACTCTTATCATCTTCTCTTACACTTTCTCTCCTTTACCTCCCCGTTTTTTGACCTGCACTGACACCAGAAACAGTATACTGTATTGCTGTAATGATGAATTCCTCATTAAAAGTATTGTGATTTCTCTCTACCCGTAATATACACTAGAACTTTTGATATCTGCAGTCAAAAATACTTTAGCAGTGTGTTGTCTTGTCTTGCACGAGTGTGTTGTCTTGCACTTGCCCTACTTTTGAATTTTGTGAACATGTGCTCCTGAGACGCTGCCATTCACACCATATTGTGTCGTGGCTTTTTAGGCTGAGCTGCCGAGCGCTTCTGTTTTCTTCATGTTTCTGTGCATCATTGTCTTTTAAGGATGACTGTCAGGCTGAAGTCAGTGACATGTGCTTCATTGTAAGAAGCAGTCAGTGTTGACATTTCCATCATCTATGTTCCCGTCAGCTCCAGTAGAAAATCATAAAAACTGTACCTGACAAGCTCAAGGTTCTCCTTCACAACCACAGGGTTGTCTGAAACCCCATCTCTCATTCTGATGTGCTGCAGTAAAACTAATTATTGTTGCATGGCCTTGCATCCTATGGGCCGTCAAATTCTGATACTTTCATGCACTTTACAGCTCAGTACAGCTCAGTACACTCCGCCATGTAGATATAAATTCATTAATTCACTCTTGTTTTGAG